>NW_027210264.1:27500-88543 GCF_027789765.1 Dendropsophus ebraccatus | reverse complement strand
TTGATTTTCTATGGGAATTGCAGAAATGACTTCTAAGCCTCAAAATAATGACTTTTTTTCCTAAGGTGGTAGGAATGAAACTCAGTGCGGGCTGGATGGGGTTCCCCCTGGGCACCGCAGACCTAAGCTTGTTTAACTCCTACCTCTTAAAGGGACCGAGAAAAAATGACCTTTTCTGCACTCCAATGTAAGTCAATGGGGCGATTTTTTGGCTATGTGCTAGAAATGAAATTCAGTGCGGATTGGATGACAGGCACCCTAGGCACCCAGGATCGGCTTTAGTTTCACGTGTATCTCTTAAGCCGGCAGAGAAAACCCACCTGATATGCGCTCCACACAATTGAATAGAGACGCCGTTGATTTTCTATGGGAATTGCAGAAATGACTTCTAAGCCTCAAAATAATGACTTTTTTTCCTAAGGTGGTAGGAATGAAACTCAGTGCGGGCTGGATGGGGTCCCCCCTGGGCACCGCAGACCTAAGCTTGTTTAACTCCTACCTCTTAAAGGGACCGAGAAAAAATGACCTTTTCTGCACTCCAATGTAAGTCAATGGGGCGATTTTTTGGCTATGTGCTAGAAATGAAATTGCAGTGCGGATTGGATGACAGGCACCCTAGGCACCCAGGATCGGCTTTAGTTTCACGTGTATCTCTTAAGCCGGCAGAGAAAACCCACCTGATATGCGCTCCACACAATTGAATAGAGACGCCGTTGATTTTCTATGGGAATTGCAGAAATGACTTCTAAGCCTCAAAATAATGACTTTTTTTCCTAAGGTGGTAGGAATGAAACTCAGTGCGGGCTGGATGGGGTCCCCCTGGGCACCGCAGACCTAAGCTTGTTTAACTCCTACCTCTTAAAGGGACCGAGAAAAAATGACCTTTTCTGCACTCCAATGTAAGTCAATGGGGCGATTTTTTGGCTATGTGCTAGAAATGAAATGCAGTGCGGATTGGATGACAGGCACCCTAGGCACCCAGGATCGGCTTTAGTTTCACGTGTATCTCTTAAGCCGGCAGAGAAAACCCACCTGATATGCGCTCCACACAATTGAATAGAGACGCCGTTGATTTTCTGGGAATTGCAGAAATGACTTCTAAGCCTCAAAATAATGACTTTTTTTCCTAAGGTGGTAGGAATGAAACTCAGTGCGGGCTGGATGGGGTCCCCCTGGGCACCGCAGACCTAAGCTTGTTTAACTCCTACCTCTTAAAGGGACCGAGAAAAAATGACCTTTTCTGCACTCCAATGTAAGTCAATGGGGCGATTTTTTGGCTATGTGCTAGAAATGAAATCAGTGCGGATTGGATGACAGGCACCGTAGGCACCCAGGATCGGCTGTAGTTTCACGTGTATCTCTTAAGCCGGCAGAGAAAACCCACCTGATATGCGCTCCACACAATTGAATAGAGACGCCGTTGATTTTCTATGGGAATTGCAGAAATGACTTCTAAGCCTCAAAATAATGACTTTTTTTCCTAAGGTGGTAGGAATGAAACTCAGTGCGGGCTGGATGGGGTCCCCCCTGGGCACCGCAGACCTAAGCTTGTTTAACTCCTACCTCTTAAAGGGACCGAGAAAAAATGACCTTTTCTGCACTCCAATGTAAGTCAATGGGGCGATTTTTTGGCTATGTGCTAGAAATGAAATTCAGTGCGGATTGGATGACAGGCACCCTAGGCACCCAGGATCGGCTTTAGTTTCACGTGTATCTCTTAAGCCGGCAGAGAAAACCCACCTGATATGCGCTCCACACAATTGAATAGAGACGCCGTTGATTTTCTATGGGAATTGCAGAAATGACTTCTAAGCCTCAAAATAATGACTTTTTTTCCTAAGGTGGTAGGAATGAAACTCAGTGCGGGCTGGATGGGGTCCCCCCTGGGCACCGCAGACCTAAGCTTGTTTAACTCCTACCTCTTAAAGGGACCGAGAAAAAATGACCTTTTCTGCACTCCAATGTAAGTCAATGGGGCGATTTTTTGGCTATGTGCTAGAAATGAAATTCAGTGCGGATTGGATGACAGGCACCCTAGGCACCCAGGATCGGCTTTAGTTTCACGTGTATCTCTTAAGCCGGCAGAGAAAACCCACCTGATATGCGCTCCACACAATTGAATAGAGACGCCGTTGATTTTCTATGGGAATTGCAGAAATGACTTCTAAGCCTCAAAATAATGACTTTTTTTCCTAAGGTGGTAGGAATGAAACTCAGTGCGGGCTGGATGGGGTCCCCCCTGGGCACCGCAGACCTAAGCTTGTTTAACTCCTACCTCTTAAAGGGACCGAGAAAAAATGACCTTTTCTGCACTCCAATGTAAGTCAATGGGGCGATTTTTTGGCTATGTGCTAGAAATGAAATTCAGTGCGGATTGGATGACAGGCACCCTAGGCACCCAGGATCGGCTTTAGTTTCACGTGTATCTCTTAAGCCGGCAGAGAAAACCCACCTGATATGCGCTCCACACAATTGAATAGAGACGCCGTTGATTTTCTATGGGAATTGCAGAAATGACTTCTAAGCCTCAAAATAATGACTTTTTTTCCTAAGGTGGTAGGAATGAAACTCAGTGCGGGCTGGATGGGGTCCCCCCTGGGCACCGCAGACCTAAGCTTGTTTAACTCCTACCTCTTAAAGGGACCGAGAAAAAATGACCTTTTCTGCACTCCAATGTAAGTCAATGGGGCGATTTTTTGGCTATGTGCTAGAAATGAAATTCAGTGCGGATTGGATGACAGGCACCCTAGGCACCCAGGATCGGCTTTAGTTTCACGTGTATCTCTTAAGCCGGCAGAGAAAACCCACCTGATATGCGCTCCACACAATTGAATAGAGACGCCGTTGATTTTCTATGGGAATTGCAGAAATGACTTCTAAGCCTCAAAATAATGACTTTTTTTCCTAAGGTGGTAGGAATGAAACTCAGTGCGGGCTGGATGGGGTCCCCCCTGGGCACCGCAGACCTAAGCTTGTTTAACTCCTACCTCTTAAAGGGACCGAGAAAAAATGACCTTTTCTGCACTCCAATGTAAGTCAATGGGGCGATTTTTTGGCTATGTGCTAGAAATGAAATTCAGTGCGGATTGGATGACAGGCACCCTAGGCACCCAGGATCGGCTTTAGTTTCACGTGTATCTCTTAAGCCGGCAGAGAAAACCCACCTGATATGCGCTCCACACAATTGAATAGAGACGCCGTTGATTTTCTATGGGAATTGCAGAAATGACTTCTAAGCCTCAAAATAATGACTTTTTTTCCTAAGGTGGTAGGAATGAAACTCAGTGCGGGCTGGATGGGGTCCCCCCTGGGCACCGCAGACCTAAGCTTGTTTAACTCCTACCTCTTAAAGGGACCGAGAAAAAATGACCTTTTCTGCACTCCAATGTAAGTCAATGGGGCGATTTTTTGGCTATGTGCTAGAAATGAAATTCAGTGCGGATTGGATGACAGGCACCCTAGGCACCCAGGATCGGCTTTAGTTTCACGTGTATCTCTTAAGCCGGCAGAGAAAACCCACCTGATATGCGCTCCACACAATTGAATAGAGACGCCGTTGATTTTCTATGGGAATTGCAGAAATGACTTCTAAGCCTCAAAATAATGACTTTTTTTCCTAAGGTGGTAGGAATGAAACTCAGTGCGGGCTGGATGGGGTCCCCCCTGGGCACCGCAGACCTAAGCTTGTTTAACTCCTACCTCTTAAAGGGACCGAGAAAAAATGACCTTTTCTGCACTCCAATGTAAGTCAATGGGGCGATTTTTTGGCTATGTGCTAGAAATGAAATTCAGTGCGGATTGGATGACAGGCACCCTAGGCACCCAGGATCGGCTTTAGTTTCACGTGTATCTCTTAAGCCGGCAGAGAAAACCCACCTGATATGCGCTCCACACAATTGAATAGAGACGCCGTTGATTTTCTATGGGAATTGCAGAAATGACTTCTAAGCCTCAAAATAATGACTTTTTTTCCTAAGGTGGTAGGAATGAAACTCAGTGCGGGCTGGATGGGGTCCCCCCTGGGCACCGCAGACCTAAGCTTGTTTAACTCCTACCTCTTAAAGGGACCGAGAAAAAATGACCTTTTCTGCACTCCAATGTAAGTCAATGGGGCGATTTTTTGGCTATGTGCTAGAAATGAAATTCAGTGCGGATTGGATGACAGGCACCCTAGGCACCCAGGATCGGCTTTAGTTTCACGTGTATCTCTTAAGCCGGCAGAGAAAACCCACCTGATATGCGCTCCACACAATTGAATAGAGACGCCGTTGATTTTCTATGGGAATTGCAGAAATGACTTCTAAGCCTCAAAATAATGACTTTTTTTCCTAAGGTGGTAGGAATGAAACTCAGTGCGGGCTGGATGGGGTCCCCCCTGGGCACCGCAGACCTAAGCTTGTTTAACTCCTACCTCTTAAAGGGACCGAGAAAAAATGACCTTTTCTGCACTCCAATGTAAGTCAATGGGGCGATTTTTTGGCTATGTGCTAGAAATGAAATTCAGTGCGGATTGGATGACAGGCACCCTAGGCACCCAGGATCGGCTTTAGTTTCACGTGTATCTCTTAAGCCGGCAGAGAAAACCCACCTGATATGCGCTCCACACAATTGAATAGAGACGCCGTTGATTTTCTATGGGAATTGCAGAAATGACTTCTAAGCCTCAAAATAATGACTTTTTTTCCTAAGGTGGTAGGAATGAAACTCAGTGCGGGCTGGATGGGGTCCCCCCTGGGCACCGCAGACCTAAGCTTGTTTAACTCCTACCTCTTAAAGGGACCGAGAAAAAATGACCTTTTCTGCACTCCAATGTAAGTCAATGGGGCGATTTTTTGGCTATGTGCTAGAAATGAAATTCAGTGCGGATTGGATGACAGGCACCCTAGGCACCCAGGATCGGCTTTAGTTTCACGTGTATCTCTTAAGCCGGCAGAGAAAACCCACCTGATATGCGCTCCACACAATTGAATAGAGACGCCGTTGATTTTCTATGGGAATTGCAGAAATGACTTCTAAGCCTCAAAATAATGACTTTTTTTCCTAAGGTGGTAGGAATGAAACTCAGTGCGGGCTGGATGGGGTCCCCCCTGGGCACCGCAGACCTAAGCTTGTTTAACTCCTACCTCTTAAAGGGACCGAGAAAAAATGACCTTTTCTGCACTCCAATGTAAGTCAATGGGGCGATTTTTTGGCTATGTGCTAGAAATGAAATTCAGTGCGGATTGGATGACAGGCACCCTAGGCACCCAGGATCGGCTTTAGTTTCACGTGTATCTCTTAAGCCGGCAGAGAAAACCCACCTGATATGCGCTCCACACAATTGAATAGAGACGCCGTTGATTTTCTATGGGAATTGCAGAAATGACTTCTAAGCCTCAAAATAATGACTTTTTTTCCTAAGGTGGTAGGAATGAAACTCAGTGCGGGCTGGATGGGGTCCCCCCTGGGCACCGCAGACCTAAGCTTGTTTAACTCCTACCTCTTAAAGGGACCGAGAAAAAATGACCTTTTCTGCACTCCAATGTAAGTCAATGGGGCGATTTTTTGGCTATGTGCTAGAAATGAAATTCAGTGCGGATTGGATGACAGGCACCCTAGGCACCCAGGATCGGCTTTAGTTTCACGTGTATCTCTTAAGCCGGCAGAGAAAACCCACCTGATATGCGCTCCACACAATTGAATAGAGACGCCGTTGATTTTCTATGGGAATTGCAGAAATGACTTCTAAGCCTCAAAATAATGACTTTTTTTCCTAAGGTGGTAGGAATGAAACTCAGTGCGGGCTGGATGGGGTCCCCCCTGGGCACCGCAGACCTAAGCTTGTTTAACTCCTACCTCTTAAAGGGACCGAGAAAAAATGACCTTTTCTGCACTCCAATGTAAGTCAATGGGGCGATTTTTTGGCTATGTGCTAGAAATGAAATTCAGTGCGGATTGGATGACAGGCACCCTAGGCACCCAGGATCGGCTTTAGTTTCACGTGTATCTCTTAAGCCGGCAGAGAAAACCCACCTGATATGCGCTCCACACAATTGAATAGAGACGCCGTTGATTTTCTATGGGAATTGCAGAAATGACTTCTAAGCCTCAAAATAATGACTTTTTTTCCTAAGGTGGTAGGAATGAAACTCAGTGCGGGCTGGATGGGGTCCCCCCTGGGCACCGCAGACCTAAGCTTGTTTAACTCCTACCTCTTAAAGGGACCGAGAAAAAATGACCTTTTCTGCACTCCAATGTAAGTCAATGGGGCGATTTTTTGGCTATGTGCTAGAAATGAAATTCAGTGCGGATTGGATGACAGGCACCCTAGGCACCCAGGATCGGCTTTAGTTTCACGTGTATCTCTTAAGCCGGCAGAGAAAACCCACCTGATATGCGCTCCACACAATTGAATAGAGACGCCGTTGATTTTCTATGGGAATTGCAGAAATGACTTCTAAGCCTCAAAATAATGACTTTTTTTCCTAAGGTGGTAGGAATGAAACTCAGTGCGGGCTGGATGGGGTCCCCCCTGGGCACCGCAGACCTAAGCTTGTTTAACTCCTACCTCTTAAAGGGACCGAGAAAAAATGACCTTTTCTGCACTCCAATGTAAGTCAATGGGGCGATTTTTTGGCTATGTGCTAGAAATGAAATTCAGTGCGGATTGGATGACAGGCACCCTAGGCACCCAGGATCGGCTTTAGTTTCACGTGTATCTCTTAAGCCGGCAGAGAAAACCCACCTGATATGCGCTCCACACAATTGAATAGAGACGCCGTTGATTTTCTATGGGAATTGCAGAAATGACTTCTAAGCCTCAAAATAATGACTTTTTTTCCTAAGGTGGTAGGAATGAAACTCAGTGCGGGCTGGATGGGGTCCCCCCTGGGCACCGCAGACCTAAGCTTGTTTAACTCCTACCTCTTAAAGGGACCGAGAAAAAATGACCTTTTCTGCACTCCAATGTAAGTCAATGGGGCGATTTTTTGGCTATGTGCTAGAAATGAAATTCAGTGCGGATTGGATGACAGGCACCCTAGGCACCCAGGATCGGCTTTAGTTTCACGTGTATCTCTTAAGCCGGCAGAGAAAACCCACCTGATATGCGCTCCACACAATTGAATAGAGACGCCGTTGATTTTCTATGGGAATTGCAGAAATGACTTCTAAGCCTCAAAATAATGACTTTTTTTCCTAAGGTGGTAGGAATGAAACTCAGTGCGGGCTGGATGGGGTCCCCCCTGGGCACCGCAGACCTAAGCTTGTTTAACTCCTACCTCTTAAAGGGACCGAGAAAAAATGACCTTTTCTGCACTCCAATGTAAGTCAATGGGGCGATTTTTTGGCTATGTGCTAGAAATGAAATTCAGTGCGGATTGGATGACAGGCACCCTAGGCACCCAGGATCGGCTTTAGTTTCACGTGTATCTCTTAAGCCGGCAGAGAAAACCCACCTGATATGCGCTCCACACAATTGAATAGAGACGCCGTTGATTTTCTATGGGAATTGCAGAAATGACTTCTAAGCCTCAAAATAATGACTTTTTTTCCTAAGGTGGTAGGAATGAAACTCAGTGCGGGCTGGATGGGGTCCCCCCTGGGCACCGCAGACCTAAGCTTGTTTAACTCCTACCTCTTAAAGGGACCGAGAAAAAATGACCTTTTCTGCACTCCAATGTAAGTCAATGGGGCGATTTTTTGGCTATGTGCTAGAAATGAAATTCAGTGCGGATTGGATGACAGGCACCCTAGGCACCCAGGATCGGCTTTAGTTTCACGTGTATCTCTTAAGCCGGCAGAGAAAACCCACCTGATATGCGCTCCACACAATTGAATAGAGACGCCGTTGATTTTCTATGGGAATTGCAGAAATGACTTCTAAGCCTCAAAATAATGACTTTTTTTCCTAAGGTGGTAGGAATGAAACTCAGTGCGGGCTGGATGGGGTCCCCCCTGGGCACCGCAGACCTAAGCTTGTTTAACTCCTACCTCTTAAAGGGACCGAGAAAAAATGACCTTTTCTGCACTCCAATGTAAGTCAATGGGGCGATTTTTTGGCTATGTGCTAGAAATGAAATTCAGTGCGGATTGGATGACAGGCACCCTAGGCACCCAGGATCGGCTTTAGTTTCACGTGTATCTCTTAAGCCGGCAGAGAAAACCCACCTGATATGCGCTCCACACAATTGAATAGAGACGCCGTTGATTTTCTATGGGAATTGCAGAAATGACTTCTAAGCCTCAAAATAATGACTTTTTTTCCTAAGGTGGTAGGAATGAAACTCAGTGCGGGCTGGATGGGGTCCCCCCTGGGCACCGCAGACCTAAGCTTGTTTAACTCCTACCTCTTAAAGGGACCGAGAAAAAATGACCTTTTCTGCACTCCAATGTAAGTCAATGGGGCGATTTTTTGGCTATGTGCTAGAAATGAAATTCAGTGCGGATTGGATGACAGGCACCCTAGGCACCCAGGATCGGCTTTAGTTTCACGTGTATCTCTTAAGCCGGCAGAGAAAACCCACCTGATATGCGCTCCACACAATTGAATAGAGACGCCGTTGATTTTCTATGGGAATTGCAGAAATGACTTCTAAGCCTCAAAATAATGACTTTTTTTCCTAAGGTGGTAGGAATGAAACTCAGTGCGGGCTGGATGGGGTCCCCCCTGGGCACCGCAGACCTAAGCTTGTTTAACTCCTACCTCTTAAAGGGACCGAGAAAAAATGACCTTTTCTGCACTCCAATGTAAGTCAATGGGGCGATTTTTTGGCTATGTGCTAGAAATGAAATTCAGTGCGGATTGGATGACAGGCACCCTAGGCACCCAGGATCGGCTTTAGTTTCACGTGTATCTCTTAAGCCGGCAGAGAAAACCCACCTGATATGCGCTCCACACAATTGAATAGAGACGCCGTTGATTTTCTATGGGAATTGCAGAAATGACTTCTAAGCCTCAAAATAATGACTTTTTTTCCTAAGGTGGTAGGAATGAAACTCAGTGCGGGCTGGATGGGGTCCCCCCTGGGCACCGCAGACCTAAGCTTGTTTAACTCCTACCTCTTAAAGGGACCGAGAAAAAATGACCTTTTCTGCACTCCAATGTAAGTCAATGGGGCGATTTTTTGGCTATGTGCTAGAAATGAAATTCAGTGCGGATTGGATGACAGGCACCCTAGGCACCCAGGATCGGCTTTAGTTTCACGTGTATCTCTTAAGCCGGCAGAGAAAACCCACCTGATATGCGCTCCACACAATTGAATAGAGACGCCGTTGATTTTCTATGGGAATTGCAGAAATGACTTCTAAGCCTCAAAATAATGACTTTTTTTCCTAAGGTGGTAGGAATGAAACTCAGTGCGGGCTGGATGGGGTCCCCCCTGGGCACCGCAGACCTAAGCTTGTTTAACTCCTACCTCTTAAAGGGACCGAGAAAAAATGACCTTTTCTGCACTCCAATGTAAGTCAATGGGGCGATTTTTTGGCTATGTGCTAGAAATGAAATTCAGTGCGGATTGGATGACAGGCACCCTAGGCACCCAGGATCGGCTTTAGTTTCACGTGTATCTCTTAAGCCGGCAGAGAAAACCCACCTGATATGCGCTCCACACAATTGAATAGAGACGCCGTTGATTTTCTATGGGAATTGCAGAAATGACTTCTAAGCCTCAAAATAATGACTTTTTTTCCTAAGGTGGTAGGAATGAAACTCAGTGCGGGCTGGATGGGGTCCCCCCTGGGCACCGCAGACCTAAGCTTGTTTAACTCCTACCTCTTAAAGGGACCGAGAAAAAATGACCTTTTCTGCACTCCAATGTAAGTCAATGGGGCGATTTTTTGGCTATGTGCTAGAAATGAAATTCAGTGCGGATTGGATGACAGGCACCCTAGGCACCCAGGATCGGCTTTAGTTTCACGTGTATCTCTTAAGCCGGCAGAGAAAACCCACCTGATATGCGCTCCACACAATTGAATAGAGACGCCGTTGATTTTCTATGGGAATTGCAGAAATGACTTCTAAGCCTCAAAATAATGACTTTTTTTCCTAAGGTGGTAGGAATGAAACTCAGTGCGGGCTGGATGGGGTCCCCCCTGGGCACCGCAGACCTAAGCTTGTTTAACTCCTACCTCTTAAAGGGACCGAGAAAAAATGACCTTTTCTGCACTCCAATGTAAGTCAATGGGGCGATTTTTTGGCTATGTGCTAGAAATGAAATTCAGTGCGGATTGGATGACAGGCACCCTAGGCACCCAGGATCGGCTTTAGTTTCACGTGTATCTCTTAAGCCGGCAGAGAAAACCCACCTGATATGCGCTCCACACAATTGAATAGAGACGCCGTTGATTTTCTATGGGAATTGCAGAAATGACTTCTAAGCCTCAAAATAATGACTTTTTTTCCTAAGGTGGTAGGAATGAAACTCAGTGCGGGCTGGATGGGGTCCCCCCTGGGCACCGCAGACCTAAGCTTGTTTAACTCCTACCTCTTAAAGGGACCGAGAAAAAATGACCTTTTCTGCACTCCAATGTAAGTCAATGGGGCGATTTTTTGGCTATGTGCTAGAAATGAAATTCAGTGCGGATTGGATGACAGGCACCCTAGGCACCCAGGATCGGCTTTAGTTTCACGTGTATCTCTTAAGCCGGCAGAGAAAACCCACCTGATATGCGCTCCACACAATTGAATAGAGACGCCGTTGATTTTCTATGGGAATTGCAGAAATGACTTCTAAGCCTCAAAATAATGACTTTTTTTCCTAAGGTGGTAGGAATGAAACTCAGTGCGGGCTGGATGGGGTCCCCCCTGGGCACCGCAGACCTAAGCTTGTTTAACTCCTACCTCTTAAAGGGACCGAGAAAAAATGACCTTTTCTGCACTCCAATGTAAGTCAATGGGGCGATTTTTTGGCTATGTGCTAGAAATGAAATTCAGTGCGGATTGGATGACAGGCACCCTAGGCACCCAGGATCGGCTTTAGTTTCACGTGTATCTCTTAAGCCGGCAGAGAAAACCCACCTGATATGCGCTCCACACAATTGAATAGAGACGCCGTTGATTTTCTATGGGAATTGCAGAAATGACTTCTAAGCCTCAAAATAATGACTTTTTTTCCTAAGGTGGTAGGAATGAAACTCAGTGCGGGCTGGATGGGGTCCCCCCTGGGCACCGCAGACCTAAGCTTGTTTAACTCCTACCTCTTAAAGGGACCGAGAAAAAATGACCTTTTCTGCACTCCAATGTAAGTCAATGGGGCGATTTTTTGGCTATGTGCTAGAAATGAAATTCAGTGCGGATTGGATGACAGGCACCCTAGGCACCCAGGATCGGCTTTAGTTTCACGTGTATCTCTTAAGCCGGCAGAGAAAACCCACCTGATATGCGCTCCACACAATTGAATAGAGACGCCGTTGATTTTCTATGGGAATTGCAGAAATGACTTCTAAGCCTCAAAATAATGACTTTTTTTCCTAAGGTGGTAGGAATGAAACTCAGTGCGGGCTGGATGGGGTCCCCCCTGGGCACCGCAGACCTAAGCTTGTTTAACTCCTACCTCTTAAAGGGACCGAGAAAAAATGACCTTTTCTGCACTCCAATGTAAGTCAATGGGGCGATTTTTTGGCTATGTGCTAGAAATGAAATTCAGTGCGGATTGGATGACAGGCACCCTAGGCACCCAGGATCGGCTTTAGTTTCACGTGTATCTCTTAAGCCGGCAGAGAAAACCCACCTGATATGCGCTCCACACAATTGAATAGAGACGCCGTTGATTTTCTATGGGAATTGCAGAAATGACTTCTAAGCCTCAAAATAATGACTTTTTTTCCTAAGGTGGTAGGAATGAAACTCAGTGCGGGCTGGATGGGGTCCCCCCTGGGCACCGCAGACCTAAGCTTGTTTAACTCCTACCTCTTAAAGGGACCGAGAAAAAATGACCTTTTCTGCACTCCAATGTAAGTCAATGGGGCGATTTTTTGGCTATGTGCTAGAAATGAAATTCAGTGCGGATTGGATGACAGGCACCCTAGGCACCCAGGATCGGCTTTAGTTTCACGTGTATCTCTTAAGCCGGCAGAGAAAACCCACCTGATATGCGCTCCACACAATTGAATAGAGACGCCGTTGATTTTCTATGGGAATTGCAGAAATGACTTCTAAGCCTCAAAATAATGACTTTTTTTCCTAAGGTGGTAGGAATGAAACTCAGTGCGGGCTGGATGGGGTCCCCCCTGGGCACCGCAGACCTAAGCTTGTTTAACTCCTACCTCTTAAAGGGACCGAGAAAAAATGACCTTTTCTGCACTCCAATGTAAGTCAATGGGGCGATTTTTTGGCTATGTGCTAGAAATGAAATTCAGTGCGGATTGGATGACAGGCACCCTAGGCACCCAGGATCGGCTTTAGTTTCACGTGTATCTCTTAAGCCGGCAGAGAAAACCCACCTGATATGCGCTCCACACAATTGAATAGAGACGCCGTTGATTTTCTATGGGAATTGCAGAAATGACTTCTAAGCCTCAAAATAATGACTTTTTTTCCTAAGGTGGTAGGAATGAAACTCAGTGCGGGCTGGATGGGGTCCCCCCTGGGCACCGCAGACCTAAGCTTGTTTAACTCCTACCTCTTAAAGGGACCGAGAAAAAATGACCTTTTCTGCACTCCAATGTAAGTCAATGGGGCGATTTTTTGGCTATGTGCTAGAAATGAAATTCAGTGCGGATTGGATGACAGGCACCCTAGGCACCCAGGATCGGCTTTAGTTTCACGTGTATCTCTTAAGCCGGCAGAGAAAACCCACCTGATATGCGCTCCACACAATTGAATAGAGACGCCGTTGATTTTCTATGGGAATTGCAGAAATGACTTCTAAGCCTCAAAATAATGACTTTTTTTCCTAAGGTGGTAGGAATGAAACTCAGTGCGGGCTGGATGGGGTCCCCCCTGGGCACCGCAGACCTAAGCTTGTTTAACTCCTACCTCTTAAAGGGACCGAGAAAAAATGACCTTTTCTGCACTCCAATGTAAGTCAATGGGGCGATTTTTTGGCTATGTGCTAGAAATGAAATTCAGTGCGGATTGGATGACAGGCACCCTAGGCACCCAGGATCGGCTTTAGTTTCACGTGTATCTCTTAAGCCGGCAGAGAAAACCCACCTGATATGCGCTCCACACAATTGAATAGAGACGCCGTTGATTTTCTATGGGAATTGCAGAAATGACTTCTAAGCCTCAAAATAATGACTTTTTTTCCTAAGGTGGTAGGAATGAAACTCAGTGCGGGCTGGATGGGGTCCCCCCTGGGCACCGCAGACCTAAGCTTGTTTAACTCCTACCTCTTAAAGGGACCGAGAAAAAATGACCTTTTCTGCACTCCAATGTAAGTCAATGGGGCGATTTTTTGGCTATGTGCTAGAAATGAAATTCAGTGCGGATTGGATGACAGGCACCCTAGGCACCCAGGATCGGCTTTAGTTTCACGTGTATCTCTTAAGCCGGCAGAGAAAACCCACCTGATATGCGCTCCACACAATTGAATAGAGACGCCGTTGATTTTCTATGGGAATTGCAGAAATGACTTCTAAGCCTCAAAATAATGACTTTTTTTCCTAAGGTGGTAGGAATGAAACTCAGTGCGGGCTGGATGGGGTCCCCCCTGGGCACCGCAGACCTAAGCTTGTTTAACTCCTACCTCTTAAAGGGACCGAGAAAAAATGACCTTTTCTGCACTCCAATGTAAGTCAATGGGGCGATTTTTTGGCTATGTGCTAGAAATGAAATTCAGTGCGGATTGGATGACAGGCACCCTAGGCACCCAGGATCGGCTTTAGTTTCACGTGTATCTCTTAAGCCGGCAGAGAAAACCCACCTGATATGCGCTCCACACAATTGAATAGAGACGCCGTTGATTTTCTATGGGAATTGCAGAAATGACTTCTAAGCCTCAAAATAATGACTTTTTTTCCTAAGGTGGTAGGAATGAAACTCAGTGCGGGCTGGATGGGGTCCCCCCTGGGCACCGCAGACCTAAGCTTGTTTAACTCCTACCTCTTAAAGGGACCGAGAAAAAATGACCTTTTCTGCACTCCAATGTAAGTCAATGGGGCGATTTTTTGGCTATGTGCTAGAAATGAAATTCAGTGCGGATTGGATGACAGGCACCCTAGGCACCCAGGATCGGCTTTAGTTTCACGTGTATCTCTTAAGCCGGCAGAGAAAACCCACCTGATATGCGCTCCACACAATTGAATAGAGACGCCGTTGATTTTCTATGGGAATTGCAGAAATGACTTCTAAGCCTCAAAATAATGACTTTTTTTCCTAAGGTGGTAGGAATGAAACTCAGTGCGGGCTGGATGGGGTCCCCCCTGGGCACCGCAGACCTAAGCTTGTTTAACTCCTACCTCTTAAAGGGACCGAGAAAAAATGACCTTTTCTGCACTCCAATGTAAGTCAATGGGGCGATTTTTTGGCTATGTGCTAGAAATGAAATTCAGTGCGGATTGGATGACAGGCACCCTAGGCACCCAGGATCGGCTTTAGTTTCACGTGTATCTCTTAAGCCGGCAGAGAAAACCCACCTGATATGCGCTCCACACAATTGAATAGAGACGCCGTTGATTTTCTATGGGAATTGCAGAAATGACTTCTAAGCCTCAAAATAATGACTTTTTTTCCTAAGGTGGTAGGAATGAAACTCAGTGCGGGCTGGATGGGGTCCCCCCTGGGCACCGCAGACCTAAGCTTGTTTAACTCCTACCTCTTAAAGGGACCGAGAAAAAATGACCTTTTCTGCACTCCAATGTAAGTCAATGGGGCGATTTTTTGGCTATGTGCTAGAAATGAAATTCAGTGCGGATTGGATGACAGGCACCCTAGGCACCCAGGATCGGCTTTAGTTTCACGTGTATCTCTTAAGCCGGCAGAGAAAACCCACCTGATATGCGCTCCACACAATTGAATAGAGACGCCGTTGATTTTCTATGGGAATTGCAGAAATGACTTCTAAGCCTCAAAATAATGACTTTTTTTCCTAAGGTGGTAGGAATGAAACTCAGTGCGGGCTGGATGGGGTCCCCCCTGGGCACCGCAGACCTAAGCTTGTTTAACTCCTACCTCTTAAAGGGACCGAGAAAAAATGACCTTTTCTGCACTCCAATGTAAGTCAATGGGGCGATTTTTTGGCTATGTGCTAGAAATGAAATTCAGTGCGGATTGGATGACAGGCACCCTAGGCACCCAGGATCGGCTTTAGTTTCACGTGTATCTCTTAAGCCGGCAGAGAAAACCCACCTGATATGCGCTCCACACAATTGAATAGAGACGCCGTTGATTTTCTATGGGAATTGCAGAAATGACTTCTAAGCCTCAAAATAATGACTTTTTTTCCTAAGGTGGTAGGAATGAAACTCAGTGCGGGCTGGATGGGGTCCCCCCTGGGCACCGCAGACCTAAGCTTGTTTAACTCCTACCTCTTAAAGGGACCGAGAAAAAATGACCTTTTCTGCACTCCAATGTAAGTCAATGGGGCGATTTTTTGGCTATGTGCTAGAAATGAAATTCAGTGCGGATTGGATGACAGGCACCCTAGGCACCCAGGATCGGCTTTAGTTTCACGTGTATCTCTTAAGCCGGCAGAGAAAACCCACCTGATATGCGCTCCACACAATTGAATAGAGACGCCGTTGATTTTCTATGGGAATTGCAGAAATGACTTCTAAGCCTCAAAATAATGACTTTTTTTCCTAAGGTGGTAGGAATGAAACTCAGTGCGGGCTGGATGGGGTCCCCCCTGGGCACCGCAGACCTAAGCTTGTTTAACTCCTACCTCTTAAAGGGACCGAGAAAAAATGACCTTTTCTGCACTCCAATGTAAGTCAATGGGGCGATTTTTTGGCTATGTGCTAGAAATGAAATTCAGTGCGGATTGGATGACAGGCACCCTAGGCACCCAGGATCGGCTTTAGTTTCACGTGTATCTCTTAAGCCGGCAGAGAAAACCCACCTGATATGCGCTCCACACAATTGAATAGAGACGCCGTTGATTTTCTATGGGAATTGCAGAAATGACTTCTAAGCCTCAAAATAATGACTTTTTTTCCTAAGGTGGTAGGAATGAAACTCAGTGCGGGCTGGATGGGGTCCCCCCTGGGCACCGCAGACCTAAGCTTGTTTAACTCCTACCTCTTAAAGGGACCGAGAAAAAATGACCTTTTCTGCACTCCAATGTAAGTCAATGGGGCGATTTTTTGGCTATGTGCTAGAAATGAAATTCAGTGCGGATTGGATGACAGGCACCCTAGGCACCCAGGATCGGCTTTAGTTTCACGTGTATCTCTTAAGCCGGCAGAGAAAACCCACCTGATATGCGCTCCACACAATTGAATAGAGACGCCGTTGATTTTCTATGGGAATTGCAGAAATGACTTCTAAGCCTCAAAATAATGACTTTTTTTCCTAAGGTGGTAGGAATGAAACTCAGTGCGGGCTGGATGGGGTCCCCCCTGGGCACCGCAGACCTAAGCTTGTTTAACTCCTACCTCTTAAAGGGACCGAGAAAAAATGACCTTTTCTGCACTCCAATGTAAGTCAATGGGGCGATTTTTTGGCTATGTGCTAGAAATGAAATTCAGTGCGGATTGGATGACAGGCACCCTAGGCACCCAGGATCGGCTTTAGTTTCACGTGTATCTCTTAAGCCGGCAGAGAAAACCCACCTGATATGCGCTCCACACAATTGAATAGAGACGCCGTTGATTTTCTATGGGAATTGCAGAAATGACTTCTAAGCCTCAAAATAATGACTTTTTTTCCTAAGGTGGTAGGAATGAAACTCAGTGCGGGCTGGATGGGGTCCCCCCTGGGCACCGCAGACCTAAGCTTGTTTAACTCCTACCTCTTAAAGGGACCGAGAAAAAATGACCTTTTCTGCACTCCAATGTAAGTCAATGGGGCGATTTTTTGGCTATGTGCTAGAAATGAAATTCAGTGCGGATTGGATGACAGGCACCCTAGGCACCCAGGATCGGCTTTAGTTTCACGTGTATCTCTTAAGCCGGCAGAGAAAACCCACCTGATATGCGCTCCACACAATTGAATAGAGACGCCGTTGATTTTCTATGGGAATTGCAGAAATGACTTCTAAGCCTCAAAATAATGACTTTTTTTCCTAAGGTGGTAGGAATGAAACTCAGTGCGGGCTGGATGGGGTCCCCCCTGGGCACCGCAGACCTAAGCTTGTTTAACTCCTACCTCTTAAAGGGACCGAGAAAAAATGACCTTTTCTGCACTCCAATGTAAGTCAATGGGGCGATTTTTTGGCTATGTGCTAGAAATGAAATTCAGTGCGGATTGGATGACAGGCACCCTAGGCACCCAGGATCGGCTTTAGTTTCACGTGTATCTCTTAAGCCGGCAGAGAAAACCCACCTGATATGCGCTCCACACAATTGAATAGAGACGCCGTTGATTTTCTATGGGAATTGCAGAAATGACTTCTAAGCCTCAAAATAATGACTTTTTTTCCTAAGGTGGTAGGAATGAAACTCAGTGCGGGCTGGATGGGGTCCCCCCTGGGCACCGCAGACCTAAGCTTGTTTAACTCCTACCTCTTAAAGGGACCGAGAAAAAATGACCTTTTCTGCACTCCAATGTAAGTCAATGGGGCGATTTTTTGGCTATGTGCTAGAAATGAAATTCAGTGCGGATTGGATGACAGGCACCCTAGGCACCCAGGATCGGCTTTAGTTTCACGTGTATCTCTTAAGCCGGCAGAGAAAACCCACCTGATATGCGCTCCACACAATTGAATAGAGACGCCGTTGATTTTCTATGGGAATTGCAGAAATGACTTCTAAGCCTCAAAATAATGACTTTTTTTCCTAAGGTGGTAGGAATGAAACTCAGTGCGGGCTGGATGGGGTCCCCCCTGGGCACCGCAGACCTAAGCTTGTTTAACTCCTACCTCTTAAAGGGACCGAGAAAAAATGACCTTTTCTGCACTCCAATGTAAGTCAATGGGGCGATTTTTTGGCTATGTGCTAGAAATGAAATTCAGTGCGGATTGGATGACAGGCACCCTAGGCACCCAGGATCGGCTTTAGTTTCACGTGTATCTCTTAAGCCGGCAGAGAAAACCCACCTGATATGCGCTCCACACAATTGAATAGAGACGCCGTTGATTTTCTATGGGAATTGCAGAAATGACTTCTAAGCCTCAAAATAATGACTTTTTTTCCTAAGGTGGTAGGAATGAAACTCAGTGCGGGCTGGATGGGGTCCCCCCTGGGCACCGCAGACCTAAGCTTGTTTAACTCCTACCTCTTAAAGGGACCGAGAAAAAATGACCTTTTCTGCACTCCAATGTAAGTCAATGGGGCGATTTTTTGGCTATGTGCTAGAAATGAAATTCAGTGCGGATTGGATGACAGGCACCCTAGGCACCCAGGATCGGCTTTAGTTTCACGTGTATCTCTTAAGCCGGCAGAGAAAACCCACCTGATATGCGCTCCACACAATTGAATAGAGACGCCGTTGATTTTCTATGGGAATTGCAGAAATGACTTCTAAGCCTCAAAATAATGACTTTTTTTCCTAAGGTGGTAGGAATGAAACTCAGTGCGGGCTGGATGGGGTCCCCCCTGGGCACCGCAGACCTAAGCTTGTTTAACTCCTACCTCTTAAAGGGACCGAGAAAAAATGACCTTTTCTGCACTCCAATGTAAGTCAATGGGGCGATTTTTTGGCTATGTGCTAGAAATGAAATTCAGTGCGGATTGGATGACAGGCACCCTAGGCACCCAGGATCGGCTTTAGTTTCACGTGTATCTCTTAAGCCGGCAGAGAAAACCCACCTGATATGCGCTCCACACAATTGAATAGAGACGCCGTTGATTTTCTATGGGAATTGCAGAAATGACTTCTAAGCCTCAAAATAATGACTTTTTTTCCTAAGGTGGTAGGAATGAAACTCAGTGCGGGCTGGATGGGGTCCCCCCTGGGCACCGCAGACCTAAGCTTGTTTAACTCCTACCTCTTAAAGGGACCGAGAAAAAATGACCTTTTCTGCACTCCAATGTAAGTCAATGGGGCGATTTTTTGGCTATGTGCTAGAAATGAAATTCAGTGCGGATTGGATGACAGGCACCCTAGGCACCCAGGATCGGCTTTAGTTTCACGTGTATCTCTTAAGCCGGCAGAGAAAACCCACCTGATATGCGCTCCACACAATTGAATAGAGACGCCGTTGATTTTCTATGGGAATTGCAGAAATGACTTCTAAGCCTCAAAATAATGACTTTTTTTCCTAAGGTGGTAGGAATGAAACTCAGTGCGGGCTGGATGGGGTCCCCCCTGGGCACCGCAGACCTAAGCTTGTTTAACTCCTACCTCTTAAAGGGACCGAGAAAAAATGACCTTTTCTGCACTCCAATGTAAGTCAATGGGGCGATTTTTTGGCTATGTGCTAGAAATGAAATTCAGTGCGGATTGGATGACAGGCACCCTAGGCACCCAGGATCGGCTTTAGTTTCACGTGTATCTCTTAAGCCGGCAGAGAAAACCCACCTGATATGCGCTCCACACAATTGAATAGAGACGCCGTTGATTTTCTATGGGAATTGCAGAAATGACTTCTAAGCCTCAAAATAATGACTTTTTTTCCTAAGGTGGTAGGAATGAAACTCAGTGCGGGCTGGATGGGGTCCCCCCTGGGCACCGCAGACCTAAGCTTGTTTAACTCCTACCTCTTAAAGGGACCGAGAAAAAATGACCTTTTCTGCACTCCAATGTAAGTCAATGGGGCGATTTTTTGGCTATGTGCTAGAAATGAAATTCAGTGCGGATTGGATGACAGGCACCCTAGGCACCCAGGATCGGCTTTAGTTTCACGTGTATCTCTTAAGCCGGCAGAGAAAACCCACCTGATATGCGCTCCACACAATTGAATAGAGACGCCGTTGATTTTCTATGGGAATTGCAGAAATGACTTCTAAGCCTCAAAATAATGACTTTTTTTCCTAAGGTGGTAGGAATGAAACTCAGTGCGGGCTGGATGGGGTCCCCCCTGGGCACCGCAGACCTAAGCTTGTTTAACTCCTACCTCTTAAAGGGACCGAGAAAAAATGACCTTTTCTGCACTCCAATGTAAGTCAATGGGGCGATTTTTTGGCTATGTGCTAGAAATGAAATTCAGTGCGGATTGGATGACAGGCACCCTAGGCACCCAGGATCGGCTTTAGTTTCACGTGTATCTCTTAAGCCGGCAGAGAAAACCCACCTGATATGCGCTCCACACAATTGAATAGAGACGCCGTTGATTTTCTATGGGAATTGCAGAAATGACTTCTAAGCCTCAAAATAATGACTTTTTTTCCTAAGGTGGTAGGAATGAAACTCAGTGCGGGCTGGATGGGGTCCCCCCTGGGCACCGCAGACCTAAGCTTGTTTAACTCCTACCTCTTAAAGGGACCGAGAAAAAATGACCTTTTCTGCACTCCAATGTAAGTCAATGGGGCGATTTTTTGGCTATGTGCTAGAAATGAAATTCAGTGCGGATTGGATGACAGGCACCCTAGGCACCCAGGATCGGCTTTAGTTTCACGTGTATCTCTTAAGCCGGCAGAGAAAACCCACCTGATATGCGCTCCACACAATTGAATAGAGACGCCGTTGATTTTCTATGGGAATTGCAGAAATGACTTCTAAGCCTCAAAATAATGACTTTTTTTCCTAAGGTGGTAGGAATGAAACTCAGTGCGGGCTGGATGGGGTCCCCCCTGGGCACCGCAGACCTAAGCTTGTTTAACTCCTACCTCTTAAAGGGACCGAGAAAAAATGACCTTTTCTGCACTCCAATGTAAGTCAATGGGGCGATTTTTTGGCTATGTGCTAGAAATGAAATTCAGTGCGGATTGGATGACAGGCACCCTAGGCACCCAGGATCGGCTTTAGTTTCACGTGTATCTCTTAAGCCGGCAGAGAAAACCCACCTGATATGCGCTCCACACAATTGAATAGAGACGCCGTTGATTTTCTATGGGAATTGCAGAAATGACTTCTAAGCCTCAAAATAATGACTTTTTTTCCTAAGGTGGTAGGAATGAAACTCAGTGCGGGCTGGATGGGGTCCCCCCTGGGCACCGCAGACCTAAGCTTGTTTAACTCCTACCTCTTAAAGGGACCGAGAAAAAATGACCTTTTCTGCACTCCAATGTAAGTCAATGGGGCGATTTTTTGGCTATGTGCTAGAAATGAAATTCAGTGCGGATTGGATGACAGGCACCCTAGGCACCCAGGATCGGCTTTAGTTTCACGTGTATCTCTTAAGCCGGCAGAGAAAACCCACCTGATATGCGCTCCACACAATTGAATAGAGACGCCGTTGATTTTCTATGGGAATTGCAGAAATGACTTCTAAGCCTCAAAATAATGACTTTTTTTCCTAAGGTGGTAGGAATGAAACTCAGTGCGGGCTGGATGGGGTCCCCCCTGGGCACCGCAGACCTAAGCTTGTTTAACTCCTACCTCTTAAAGGGACCGAGAAAAAATGACCTTTTCTGCACTCCAATGTAAGTCAATGGGGCGATTTTTTGGCTATGTGCTAGAAATGAAATTCAGTGCGGATTGGATGACAGGCACCCTAGGCACCCAGGATCGGCTTTAGTTTCACGTGTATCTCTTAAGCCGGCAGAGAAAACCCACCTGATATGCGCTCCACACAATTGAATAGAGACGCCGTTGATTTTCTATGGGAATTGCAGAAATGACTTCTAAGCCTCAAAATAATGACTTTTTTTCCTAAGGTGGTAGGAATGAAACTCAGTGCGGGCTGGATGGGGTCCCCCCTGGGCACCGCAGACCTAAGCTTGTTTAACTCCTACCTCTTAAAGGGACCGAGAAAAAATGACCTTTTCTGCACTCCAATGTAAGTCAATGGGGCGATTTTTTGGCTATGTGCTAGAAATGAAATTCAGTGCGGATTGGATGACAGGCACCCTAGGCACCCAGGATCGGCTTTAGTTTCACGTGTATCTCTTAAGCCGGCAGAGAAAACCCACCTGATATGCGCTCCACACAATTGAATAGAGACGCCGTTGATTTTCTATGGGAATTGCAGAAATGACTTCTAAGCCTCAAAATAATGACTTTTTTTCCTAAGGTGGTAGGAATGAAACTCAGTGCGGGCTGGATGGGGTCCCCCCTGGGCACCGCAGACCTAAGCTTGTTTAACTCCTACCTCTTAAAGGGACCGAGAAAAAATGACCTTTTCTGCACTCCAATGTAAGTCAATGGGGCGATTTTTTGGCTATGTGCTAGAAATGAAATTCAGTGCGGATTGGATGACAGGCACCCTAGGCACCCAGGATCGGCTTTAGTTTCACGTGTATCTCTTAAGCCGGCAGAGAAAACCCACCTGATATGCGCTCCACACAATTGAATAGAGACGCCGTTGATTTTCTATGGGAATTGCAGAAATGACTTCTAAGCCTCAAAATAATGACTTTTTTTCCTAAGGTGGTAGGAATGAAACTCAGTGCGGGCTGGATGGGGTCCCCCCTGGGCACCGCAGACCTAAGCTTGTTTAACTCCTACCTCTTAAAGGGACCGAGAAAAAATGACCTTTTCTGCACTCCAATGTAAGTCAATGGGGCGATTTTTTGGCTATGTGCTAGAAATGAAATTCAGTGCGGATTGGATGACAGGCACCCTAGGCACCCAGGATCGGCTTTAGTTTCACGTGTATCTCTTAAGCCGGCAGAGAAAACCCACCTGATATGCGCTCCACACAATTGAATAGAGACGCCGTTGATTTTCTATGGGAATTGCAGAAATGACTTCTAAGCCTCAAAATAATGACTTTTTTTCCTAAGGTGGTAGGAATGAAACTCAGTGCGGGCTGGATGGGGTCCCCCCTGGGCACCGCAGACCTAAGCTTGTTTAACTCCTACCTCTTAAAGGGACCGAGAAAAAATGACCTTTTCTGCACTCCAATGTAAGTCAATGGGGCGATTTTTTGGCTATGTGCTAGAAATGAAATTCAGTGCGGATTGGATGACAGGCACCCTAGGCACCCAGGATCGGCTTTAGTTTCACGTGTATCTCTTAAGCCGGCAGAGAAAACCCACCTGATATGCGCTCCACACAATTGAATAGAGACGCCGTTGATTTTCTATGGGAATTGCAGAAATGACTTCTAAGCCTCAAAATAATGACTTTTTTTCCTAAGGTGGTAGGAATGAAACTCAGTGCGGGCTGGATGGGGTCCCCCCTGGGCACCGCAGACCTAAGCTTGTTTAACTCCTACCTCTTAAAGGGACCGAGAAAAAATGACCTTTTCTGCACTCCAATGTAAGTCAATGGGGCGATTTTTTGGCTATGTGCTAGAAATGAAATTCAGTGCGGATTGGATGACAGGCACCCTAGGCACCCAGGATCGGCTTTAGTTTCACGTGTATCTCTTAAGCCGGCAGAGAAAACCCACCTGATATGCGCTCCACACAATTGAATAGAGACGCCGTTGATTTTCTATGGGAATTGCAGAAATGACTTCTAAGCCTCAAAATAATGACTTTTTTTCCTAAGGTGGTAGGAATGAAACTCAGTGCGGGCTGGATGGGGTCCCCCCTGGGCACCGCAGACCTAAGCTTGTTTAACTCCTACCTCTTAAAGGGACCGAGAAAAAATGACCTTTTCTGCACTCCAATGTAAGTCAATGGGGCGATTTTTTGGCTATGTGCTAGAAATGAAATTCAGTGCGGATTGGATGACAGGCACCCTAGGCACCCAGGATCGGCTTTAGTTTCACGTGTATCTCTTAAGCCGGCAGAGAAAACCCACCTGATATGCGCTCCACACAATTGAATAGAGACGCCGTTGATTTTCTATGGGAATTGCAGAAATGACTTCTAAGCCTCAAAATAATGACTTTTTTTCCTAAGGTGGTAGGAATGAAACTCAGTGCGGGCTGGATGGGGTCCCCCCTGGGCACCGCAGACCTAAGCTTGTTTAACTCCTACCTCTTAAAGGGACCGAGAAAAAATGACCTTTTCTGCACTCCAATGTAAGTCAATGGGGCGATTTTTTGGCTATGTGCTAGAAATGAAATTCAGTGCGGATTGGATGACAGGCACCCTAGGCACCCAGGATCGGCTTTAGTTTCACGTGTATCTCTTAAGCCGGCAGAGAAAACCCACCTGATATGCGCTCCACACAATTGAATAGAGACGCCGTTGATTTTCTATGGGAATT
Organism: Dendropsophus ebraccatus; assembly: GCF_027789765.1. NCBI lineage: Eukaryota > Metazoa > Chordata > Amphibia > Anura > Hylidae > Dendropsophus > Dendropsophus ebraccatus. The sequence continues at coordinate 64,320 of NW_027210264.1, read as the reverse complement.
GCAGAAATGACTTCTAAGCCTCAAAATAATGACTTTTTTTCCTAAGGTGGTAGGAATGAAACTCAGTGCGGGCTGGATGGGGTCCCCCCTGGGCACCGCAGACCTAAGCTTGTTTAACTCCTACCTCTTAAAGGGACCGAGAAAAAATGACCTTTTCTGCACTCCAATGTAAGTCAATGGGGCGATTTTTTGGCTATGTGCTAGAAATGAAATTCAGTGCGGATTGGATGACAGGCACCCTAGGCACCCAGGATCGGCTTTAGTTTCACGTGTATCTCTTAAGCCGGCAGAGAAAACCCACCTGATATGCGCTCCACACAATTGAATAGAGACGCCGTTGATTTTCTATGGGAATTGCAGAAATGACTTCTAAGCCTCAAAATAATGACTTTTTTTCCTAAGGTGGTAGGAATGAAACTCAGTGCGGGCTGGATGGGGTCCCCCCTGGGCACCGCAGACCTAAGCTTGTTTAACTCCTACCTCTTAAAGGGACCGAGAAAAAATGACCTTTTCTGCACTCCAATGTAAGTCAATGGGGCGATTTTTTGGCTATGTGCTAGAAATGAAATTCAGTGCGGATTGGATGACAGGCACCCTAGGCACCCAGGATCGGCTTTAGTTTCACGTGTATCTCTTAAGCCGGCAGAGAAAACCCACCTGATATGCGCTCCACACAATTGAATAGAGACGCCGTTGATTTTCTATGGGAATTGCAGAAATGACTTCTAAGCCTCAAAATAATGACTTTTTTTCCTAAGGTGGTAGGAATGAAACTCAGTGCGGGCTGGATGGGGTCCCCCCTGGGCACCGCAGACCTAAGCTTGTTTAACTCCTACCTCTTAAAGGGACCGAGAAAAAATGACCTTTTCTGCACTCCAATGTAAGTCAATGGGGCGATTTTTTGGCTATGTGCTAGAAATGAAATTCAGTGCGGATTGGATGACAGGCACCCTAGGCACCCAGGATCGGCTTTAGTTTCACGTGTATCTCTTAAGCCGGCAGAGAAAACCCACCTGATATGCGCTCCACACAATTGAATAGAGACGCCGTTGATTTTCTATGGGAATTGCAGAAATGACTTCTAAGCCTCAAAATAATGACTTTTTTTCCTAAGGTGGTAGGAATGAAACTCAGTGCGGGCTGGATGGGGTCCCCCCTGGGCACCGCAGACCTAAGCTTGTTTAACTCCTACCTCTTAAAGGGACCGAGAAAAAATGACCTTTTCTGCACTCCAATGTAAGTCAATGGGGCGATTTTTTGGCTATGTGCTAGAAATGAAATTCAGTGCGGATTGGATGACAGGCACCCTAGGCACCCAGGATCGGCTTTAGTTTCACGTGTATCTCTTAAGCCGGCAGAGAAAACCCACCTGATATGCGCTCCACACAATTGAATAGAGACGCCGTTGATTTTCTATGGGAATTGCAGAAATGACTTCTAAGCCTCAAAATAATGACTTTTTTTCCTAAGGTGGTAGGAATGAAACTCAGTGCGGGCTGGATGGGGTCCCCCCTGGGCACCGCAGACCTAAGCTTGTTTAACTCCTACCTCTTAAAGGGACCGAGAAAAAATGACCTTTTCTGCACTCCAATGTAAGTCAATGGGGCGATTTTTTGGCTATGTGCTAGAAATGAAATTCAGTGCGGATTGGATGACAGGCACCCTAGGCACCCAGGATCGGCTTTAGTTTCACGTGTATCTCTTAAGCCGGCAGAGAAAACCCACCTGATATGCGCTCCACACAATTGAATAGAGACGCCGTTGATTTTCTATGGGAATTGCAGAAATGACTTCTAAGCCTCAAAATAATGACTTTTTTTCCTAAGGTGGTAGGAATGAAACTCAGTGCGGGCTGGATGGGGTCCCCCCTGGGCACCGCAGACCTAAGCTTGTTTAACTCCTACCTCTTAAAGGGACCGAGAAAAAATGACCTTTTCTGCACTCCAATGTAAGTCAATGGGGCGATTTTTTGGCTATGTGCTAGAAATGAAATTCAGTGCGGATTGGATGACAGGCACCCTAGGCACCCAGGATCGGCTTTAGTTTCACGTGTATCTCTTAAGCCGGCAGAGAAAACCCACCTGATATGCGCTCCACACAATTGAATAGAGACGCCGTTGATTTTCTATGGGAATTGCAGAAATGACTTCTAAGCCTCAAAATAATGACTTTTTTTCCTAAGGTGGTAGGAATGAAACTCAGTGCGGGCTGGATGGGGTCCCCCCTGGGCACCGCAGACCTAAGCTTGTTTAACTCCTACCTCTTAAAGGGACCGAGAAAAAATGACCTTTTCTGCACTCCAATGTAAGTCAATGGGGCGATTTTTTGGCTATGTGCTAGAAATGAAATTCAGTGCGGATTGGATGACAGGCACCCTAGGCACCCAGGATCGGCTTTAGTTTCACGTGTATCTCTTAAGCCGGCAGAGAAAACCCACCTGATATGCGCTCCACACAATTGAATAGAGACGCCGTTGATTTTCTATGGGAATTGCAGAAATGACTTCTAAGCCTCAAAATAATGACTTTTTTTCCTAAGGTGGTAGGAATGAAACTCAGTGCGGGCTGGATGGGGTCCCCCCTGGGCACCGCAGACCTAAGCTTGTTTAACTCCTACCTCTTAAAGGGACCGAGAAAAAATGACCTTTTCTGCACTCCAATGTAAGTCAATGGGGCGATTTTTTGGCTATGTGCTAGAAATGAAATTCAGTGCGGATTGGATGACAGGCACCCTAGGCACCCAGGATCGGCTTTAGTTTCACGTGTATCTCTTAAGCCGGCAGAGAAAACCCACCTGATATGCGCTCCACACAATTGAATAGAGACGCCGTTGATTTTCTATGGGAATTGCAGAAATGACTTCTAAGCCTCAAAATAATGACTTTTTTTCCTAAGGTGGTAGGAATGAAACTCAGTGCGGGCTGGATGGGGTCCCCCCTGGGCACCGCAGACCTAAGCTTGTTTAACTCCTACCTCTTAAAGGGACCGAGAAAAAATGACCTTTTCTGCACTCCAATGTAAGTCAATGGGGCGATTTTTTGGCTATGTGCTAGAAATGAAATTCAGTGCGGATTGGATGACAGGCACCCTAGGCACCCAGGATCGGCTTTAGTTTCACGTGTATCTCTTAAGCCGGCAGAGAAAACCCACCTGATATGCGCTCCACACAATTGAATAGAGACGCCGTTGATTTTCTATGGGAATTGCAGAAATGACTTCTAAGCCTCAAAATAATGACTTTTTTTCCTAAGGTGGTAGGAATGAAACTCAGTGCGGGCTGGATGGGGTCCCCCCTGGGCACCGCAGACCTAAGCTTGTTTAACTCCTACCTCTTAAAGGGACCGAGAAAAAATGACCTTTTCTGCACTCCAATGTAAGTCAATGGGGCGATTTTTTGGCTATGTGCTAGAAATGAAATTCAGTGCGGATTGGATGACAGGCACCCTAGGCACCCAGGATCGGCTTTAGTTTCACGTGTATCTCTTAAGCCGGCAGAGAAAACCCACCTGATATGCGCTCCACACAATTGAATAGAGACGCCGTTGATTTTCTATGGGAATTGCAGAAATGACTTCTAAGCCTCAAAATAATGACTTTTTTTCCTAAGGTGGTAGGAATGAAACTCAGTGCGGGCTGGATGGGGTCCCCCCTGGGCACCGCAGACCTAAGCTTGTTTAACTCCTACCTCTTAAAGGGACCGAGAAAAAATGACCTTTTCTGCACTCCAATGTAAGTCAATGGGGCGATTTTTTGGCTATGTGCTAGAAATGAAATTCAGTGCGGATTGGATGACAGGCACCCTAGGCACCCAGGATCGGCTTTAGTTTCACGTGTATCTCTTAAGCCGGCAGAGAAAACCCACCTGATATGCGCTCCACACAATTGAATAGAGACGCCGTTGATTTTCTATGGGAATTGCAGAAATGACTTCTAAGCCTCAAAATAATGACTTTTTTTCCTAAGGTGGTAGGAATGAAACTCAGTGCGGGCTGGATGGGGTCCCCCCTGGGCACCGCAGACCTAAGCTTGTTTAACTCCTACCTCTTAAAGGGACCGAGAAAAAATGACCTTTTCTGCACTCCAATGTAAGTCAATGGGGCGATTTTTTGGCTATGTGCTAGAAATGAAATTCAGTGCGGATTGGATGACAGGCACCCTAGGCACCCAGGATCGGCTTTAGTTTCACGTGTATCTCTTAAGCCGGCAGAGAAAACCCACCTGATATGCGCTCCACACAATTGAATAGAGACGCCGTTGATTTTCTATGGGAATTGCAGAAATGACTTCTAAGCCTCAAAATAATGACTTTTTTTCCTAAGGTGGTAGGAATGAAACTCAGTGCGGGCTGGATGGGGTCCCCCCTGGGCACCGCAGACCTAAGCTTGTTTAACTCCTACCTCTTAAAGGGACCGAGAAAAAATGACCTTTTCTGCACTCCAATGTAAGTCAATGGGGCGATTTTTTGGCTATGTGCTAGAAATGAAATTCAGTGCGGATTGGATGACAGGCACCCTAGGCACCCAGGATCGGCTTTAGTTTCACGTGTATCTCTTAAGCCGGCAGAGAAAACCCACCTGATATGCGCTCCACACAATTGAATAGAGACGCCGTTGATTTTCTATGGGAATTGCAGAAATGACTTCTAAGCCTCAAAATAATGACTTTTTTTCCTAAGGTGGTAGGAATGAAACTCAGTGCGGGCTGGATGGGGTCCCCCCTGGGCACCGCAGACCTAAGCTTGTTTAACTCCTACCTCTTAAAGGGACCGAGAAAAAATGACCTTTTCTGCACTCCAATGTAAGTCAATGGGGCGATTTTTTGGCTATGTGCTAGAAATGAAATTCAGTGCGGATTGGATGACAGGCACCCTAGGCACCCAGGATCGGCTTTAGTTTCACGTGTATCTCTTAAGCCGGCAGAGAAAACCCACCTGATATGCGCTCCACACAATTGAATAGAGACGCCGTTGATTTTCTATGGGAATTGCAGAAATGACTTCTAAGCCTCAAAATAATGACTTTTTTTCCTAAGGTGGTAGGAATGAAACTCAGTGCGGGCTGGATGGGGTCCCCCCTGGGCACCGCAGACCTAAGCTTGTTTAACTCCTACCTCTTAAAGGGACCGAGAAAAAATGACCTTTTCTGCACTCCAATGTAAGTCAATGGGGCGATTTTTTGGCTATGTGCTAGAAATGAAATTCAGTGCGGATTGGATGACAGGCACCCTAGGCACCCAGGATCGGCTTTAGTTTCACGTGTATCTCTTAAGCCGGCAGAGAAAACCCACCTGATATGCGCTCCACACAATTGAATAGAGACGCCGTTGATTTTCTATGGGAATTGCAGAAATGACTTCTAAGCCTCAAAATAATGACTTTTTTTCCTAAGGTGGTAGGAATGAAACTCAGTGCGGGCTGGATGGGGTCCCCCCTGGGCACCGCAGACCTAAGCTTGTTTAACTCCTACCTCTTAAAGGGACCGAGAAAAAATGACCTTTTCTGCACTCCAATGTAAGTCAATGGGGCGATTTTTTGGCTATGTGCTAGAAATGAAATTCAGTGCGGATTGGATGACAGGCACCCTAGGCACCCAGGATCGGCTTTAGTTTCACGTGTATCTCTTAAGCCGGCAGAGAAAACCCACCTGATATGCGCTCCACACAATTGAATAGAGACGCCGTTGATTTTCTATGGGAATTGCAGAAATGACTTCTAAGCCTCAAAATAATGACTTTTTTTCCTAAGGTGGTAGGAATGAAACTCAGTGCGGGCTGGATGGGGTCCCCCCTGGGCACCGCAGACCTAAGCTTGTTTAACTCCTACCTCTTAAAGGGACCGAGAAAAAATGACCTTTTCTGCACTCCAATGTAAGTCAATGGGGCGATTTTTTGGCTATGTGCTAGAAATGAAATTCAGTGCGGATTGGATGACAGGCACCCTAGGCACCCAGGATCGGCTTTAGTTTCACGTGTATCTCTTAAGCCGGCAGAGAAAACCCACCTGATATGCGCTCCACACAATTGAATAGAGACGCCGTTGATTTTCTATGGGAATTGCAGAAATGACTTCTAAGCCTCAAAATAATGACTTTTTTTCCTAAGGTGGTAGGAATGAAACTCAGTGCGGGCTGGATGGGGTCCCCCCTGGGCACCGCAGACCTAAGCTTGTTTAACTCCTACCTCTTAAAGGGACCGAGAAAAAATGACCTTTTCTGCACTCCAATGTAAGTCAATGGGGCGATTTTTTGGCTATGTGCTAGAAATGAAATTCAGTGCGGATTGGATGACAGGCACCCTAGGCACCCAGGATCGGCTTTAGTTTCACGTGTATCTCTTAAGCCGGCAGAGAAAACCCACCTGATATGCGCTCCACACAATTGAATAGAGACGCCGTTGATTTTCTATGGGAATTGCAGAAATGACTTCTAAGCCTCAAAATAATGACTTTTTTTCCTAAGGTGGTAGGAATGAAACTCAGTGCGGGCTGGATGGGGTCCCCCCTGGGCACCGCAGACCTAAGCTTGTTTAACTCCTACCTCTTAAAGGGACCGAGAAAAAATGACCTTTTCTGCACTCCAATGTAAGTCAATGGGGCGATTTTTTGGCTATGTGCTAGAAATGAAATTCAGTGCGGATTGGATGACAGGCACCCTAGGCACCCAGGATCGGCTTTAGTTTCACGTGTATCTCTTAAGCCGGCAGAGAAAACCCACCTGATATGCGCTCCACACAATTGAATAGAGACGCCGTTGATTTTCTATGGGAATTGCAGAAATGACTTCTAAGCCTCAAAATAATGACTTTTTTTCCTAAGGTGGTAGGAATGAAACTCAGTGCGGGCTGGATGGGGTCCCCCCTGGGCACCGCAGACCTAAGCTTGTTTAACTCCTACCTCTTAAAGGGACCGAGAAAAAATGACCTTTTCTGCACTCCAATGTAAGTCAATGGGGCGATTTTTTGGCTATGTGCTAGAAATGAAATTCAGTGCGGATTGGATGACAGGCACCCTAGGCACCCAGGATCGGCTTTAGTTTCACGTGTATCTCTTAAGCCGGCAGAGAAAACCCACCTGATATGCGCTCCACACAATTGAATAGAGACGCCGTTGATTTTCTATGGGAATTGCAGAAATGACTTCTAAGCCTCAAAATAATGACTTTTTTTCCTAAGGTGGTAGGAATGAAACTCAGTGCGGGCTGGATGGGGTCCCCCCTGGGCACCGCAGACCTAAGCTTGTTTAACTCCTACCTCTTAAAGGGACCGAGAAAAAATGACCTTTTCTGCACTCCAATGTAAGTCAATGGGGCGATTTTTTGGCTATGTGCTAGAAATGAAATTCAGTGCGGATTGGATGACAGGCACCCTAGGCACCCAGGATCGGCTTTAGTTTCACGTGTATCTCTTAAGCCGGCAGAGAAAACCCACCTGATATGCGCTCCACACAATTGAATAGAGACGCCGTTGATTTTCTATGGGAATTGCAGAAATGACTTCTAAGCCTCAAAATAATGACTTTTTTTCCTAAGGTGGTAGGAATGAAACTCAGTGCGGGCTGGATGGGGTCCCCCCTGGGCACCGCAGACCTAAGCTTGTTTAACTCCTACCTCTTAAAGGGACCGAGAAAAAATGACCTTTTCTGCACTCCAATGTAAGTCAATGGGGCGATTTTTTGGCTATGTGCTAGAAATGAAATTCAGTGCGGATTGGATGACAGGCACCCTAGGCACCCAGGATCGGCTTTAGTTTCACGTGTATCTCTTAAGCCGGCAGAGAAAACCCACCTGATATGCGCTCCACACAATTGAATAGAGACGCCGTTGATTTTCTATGGGAATTGCAGAAATGACTTCTAAGCCTCAAAATAATGACTTTTTTTCCTAAGGTGGTAGGAATGAAACTCAGTGCGGGCTGGATGGGGTCCCCCCTGGGCACCGCAGACCTAAGCTTGTTTAACTCCTACCTCTTAAAGGGACCGAGAAAAAATGACCTTTTCTGCACTCCAATGTAAGTCAATGGGGCGATTTTTTGGCTATGTGCTAGAAATGAAATTCAGTGCGGATTGGATGACAGGCACCCTAGGCACCCAGGATCGGCTTTAGTTTCACGTGTATCTCTTAAGCCGGCAGAGAAAACCCACCTGATATGCGCTCCACACAATTGAATAGAGACGCCGTTGATTTTCTATGGGAATTGCAGAAATGACTTCTAAGCCTCAAAATAATGACTTTTTTTCCTAAGGTGGTAGGAATGAAACTCAGTGCGGGCTGGATGGGGTCCCCCCTGGGCACCGCAGACCTAAGCTTGTTTAACTCCTACCTCTTAAAGGGACCGAGAAAAAATGACCTTTTCTGCACTCCAATGTAAGTCAATGGGGCGATTTTTTGGCTATGTGCTAGAAATGAAATTCAGTGCGGATTGGATGACAGGCACCCTAGGCACCCAGGATCGGCTTTAGTTTCACGTGTATCTCTTAAGCCGGCAGAGAAAACCCACCTGATATGCGCTCCACACAATTGAATAGAGACGCCGTTGATTTTCTATGGGAATTGCAGAAATGACTTCTAAGCCTCAAAATAATGACTTTTTTTCCTAAGGTGGTAGGAATGAAACTCAGTGCGGGCTGGATGGGGTCCCCCCTGGGCACCGCAGACCTAAGCTTGTTTAACTCCTACCTCTTAAAGGGACCGAGAAAAAATGACCTTTTCTGCACTCCAATGTAAGTCAATGGGGCGATTTTTTGGCTATGTGCTAGAAATGAAATTCAGTGCGGATTGGATGACAGGCACCCTAGGCACCCAGGATCGGCTTTAGTTTCACGTGTATCTCTTAAGCCGGCAGAGAAAACCCACCTGATATGCGCTCCACACAATTGAATAGAGACGCCGTTGATTTTCTATGGGAATTGCAGAAATGACTTCTAAGCCTCAAAATAATGACTTTTTTTCCTAAGGTGGTAGGAATGAAACTCAGTGCGGGCTGGATGGGGTCCCCCCTGGGCACCGCAGACCTAAGCTTGTTTAACTCCTACCTCTTAAAGGGACCGAGAAAAAATGACCTTTTCTGCACTCCAATGTAAGTCAATGGGGCGATTTTTTGGCTATGTGCTAGAAATGAAATTCAGTGCGGATTGGATGACAGGCACCCTAGGCACCCAGGATCGGCTTTAGTTTCACGTGTATCTCTTAAGCCGGCAGAGAAAACCCACCTGATATGCGCTCCACACAATTGAATAGAGACGCCGTTGATTTTCTATGGGAATTGCAGAAATGACTTCTAAGCCTCAAAATAATGACTTTTTTTCCTAAGGTGGTAGGAATGAAACTCAGTGCGGGCTGGATGGGGTCCCCCCTGGGCACCGCAGACCTAAGCTTGTTTAACTCCTACCTCTTAAAGGGACCGAGAAAAAATGACCTTTTCTGCACTCCAATGTAAGTCAATGGGGCGATTTTTTGGCTATGTGCTAGAAATGAAATTCAGTGCGGATTGGATGACAGGCACCCTAGGCACCCAGGATCGGCTTTAGTTTCACGTGTATCTCTTAAGCCGGCAGAGAAAACCCACCTGATATGCGCTCCACACAATTGAATAGAGACGCCGTTGATTTTCTATGGGAATTGCAGAAATGACTTCTAAGCCTCAAAATAATGACTTTTTTTCCTAAGGTGGTAGGAATGAAACTCAGTGCGGGCTGGATGGGGTCCCCCCTGGGCACCGCAGACCTAAGCTTGTTTAACTCCTACCTCTTAAAGGGACCGAGAAAAAATGACCTTTTCTGCACTCCAATGTAAGTCAATGGGGCGATTTTTTGGCTATGTGCTAGAAATGAAATTCAGTGCGGATTGGATGACAGGCACCCTAGGCACCCAGGATCGGCTTTAGTTTCACGTGTATCTCTTAAGCCGGCAGAGAAAACCCACCTGATATGCGCTCCACACAATTGAATAGAGACGCCGTTGATTTTCTATGGGAATTGCAGAAATGACTTCTAAGCCTCAAAATAATGACTTTTTTTCCTAAGGTGGTAGGAATGAAACTCAGTGCGGGCTGGATGGGGTCCCCCCTGGGCACCGCAGACCTAAGCTTGTTTAACTCCTACCTCTTAAAGGGACCGAGAAAAAATGACCTTTTCTGCACTCCAATGTAAGTCAATGGGGCGATTTTTTGGCTATGTGCTAGAAATGAAATTCAGTGCGGATTGGATGACAGGCACCCTAGGCACCCAGGATCGGCTTTAGTTTCACGTGTATCTCTTAAGCCGGCAGAGAAAACCCACCTGATATGCGCTCCACACAATTGAATAGAGACGCCGTTGATTTTCTATGGGAATTGCAGAAATGACTTCTAAGCCTCAAAATAATGACTTTTTTTCCTAAGGTGGTAGGAATGAAACTCAGTGCGGGCTGGATGGGGTCCCCCCTGGGCACCGCAGACCTAAGCTTGTTTAACTCCTACCTCTTAAAGGGACCGAGAAAAAATGACCTTTTCTGCACTCCAATGTAAGTCAATGGGGCGATTTTTTGGCTATGTGCTAGAAATGAAATTCAGTGCGGATTGGATGACAGGCACCCTAGGCACCCAGGATCGGCTTTAGTTTCACGTGTATCTCTTAAGCCGGCAGAGAAAACCCACCTGATATGCGCTCCACACAATTGAATAGAGACGCCGTTGATTTTCTATGGGAATTGCAGAAATGACTTCTAAGCCTCAAAATAATGACTTTTTTTCCTAAGGTGGTAGGAATGAAACTCAGTGCGGGCTGGATGGGGTCCCCCCTGGGCACCGCAGACCTAAGCTTGTTTAACTCCTACCTCTTAAAGGGACCGAGAAAAAATGACCTTTTCTGCACTCCAATGTAAGTCAATGGGGCGATTTTTTGGCTATGTGCTAGAAATGAAATTCAGTGCGGATTGGATGACAGGCACCCTAGGCACCCAGGATCGGCTTTAGTTTCACGTGTATCTCTTAAGCCGGCAGAGAAAACCCACCTGATATGCGCTCCACACAATTGAATAGAGACGCCGTTGATTTTCTATGGGAATTGCAGAAATGACTTCTAAGCCTCAAAATAATGACTTTTTTTCCTAAGGTGGTAGGAATGAAACTCAGTGCGGGCTGGATGGGGTCCCCCCTGGGCACCGCAGACCTAAGCTTGTTTAACTCCTACCTCTTAAAGGGACCGAGAAAAAATGACCTTTTCTGCACTCCAATGTAAGTCAATGGGGCGATTTTTTGGCTATGTGCTAGAAATGAAATTCAGTGCGGATTGGATGACAGGCACCCTAGGCACCCAGGATCGGCTTTAGTTTCACGTGTATCTCTTAAGCCGGCAGAGAAAACCCACCTGATATGCGCTCCACACAATTGAATAGAGACGCCGTTGATTTTCTATGGGAATTGCAGAAATGACTTCTAAGCCTCAAAATAATGACTTTTTTTCCTAAGGTGGTAGGAATGAAACTCAGTGCGGGCTGGATGGGGTCCCCCCTGGGCACCGCAGACCTAAGCTTGTTTAACTCCTACCTCTTAAAGGGACCGAGAAAAAATGACCTTTTCTGCACTCCAATGTAAGTCAATGGGGCGATTTTTTGGCTATGTGCTAGAAATGAAATTCAGTGCGGATTGGATGACAGGCACCCTAGGCACCCAGGATCGGCTTTAGTTTCACGTGTATCTCTTAAGCCGGCAGAGAAAACCCACCTGATATGCGCTCCACACAATTGAATAGAGACGCCGTTGATTTTCTATGGGAATTGCAGAAATGACTTCTAAGCCTCAAAATAATGACTTTTTTTCCTAAGGTGGTAGGAATGAAACTCAGTGCGGGCTGGATGGGGTCCCCCCTGGGCACCGCAGACCTAAGCTTGTTTAACTCCTACCTCTTAAAGGGACCGAGAAAAAATGACCTTTTCTGCACTCCAATGTAAGTCAATGGGGCGATTTTTTGGCTATGTGCTAGAAATGAAATTCAGTGCGGATTGGATGACAGGCACCCTAGGCACCCAGGATCGGCTTTAGTTTCACGTGTATCTCTTAAGCCGGCAGAGAAAACCCACCTGATATGCGCTCCACACAATTGAATAGAGACGCCGTTGATTTTCTATGGGAATTGCAGAAATGACTTCTAAGCCTCAAAATAATGACTTTTTTTCCTAAGGTGGTAGGAATGAAACTCAGTGCGGGCTGGATGGGGTCCCCCCTGGGCACCGCAGACCTAAGCTTGTTTAACTCCTACCTCTTAAAGGGACCGAGAAAAAATGACCTTTTCTGCACTCCAATGTAAGTCAATGGGGCGATTTTTGGCTATGTGCTAGAAATGAAATTCAGTGCGGATTGGATGACAGGCACCCTAGGCACCCAGGATCGGCTTTAGTTTCACGTGTATCTCTTAAGCCGGCAGAGAAAACCCACCTGATATGCGCTCCACACAATTGAATAGAGACGCCATTGATTTTCTATGGGAATTGCAGAAATGACTTCTAAGCCTCAAAATAATGACTTTTTTTCCTAAGGTGGTAGGAATGAAACTCAGTGCGGGCTGGATGGGGTCCCCCCTGGGCACCGCAGACCTAAGCTTGTTTAACTCCTACCTCTTAAAGGGACCGAGAAAAAATGACCTTTTCTGCACTCCAATGTAAGTCAATGGGGCGATTTTTTGGCTATGTGCTAGAAATGAAATTCAGTGCGGATTGGATGACAGGCACCCTAGGCACCCAGGATCGGCTTTAGTTTCACGTGTATCTCTTAAGCCGGCAGAGAAAACCCACCTGATATGCGCTCCACACAATTGAATAGAGACGCCGTTGATTTTCTATGGGAATTGCAGAAATGACTTCTAAGCCTCAAAATAATGACTTTTTTTCCTAAGGTGGTAGGAATGAAACTCAGTGCGGGCTGGATGGGGTCCCCCCTGGGCACCGCAGACCTAAGCTTGTTTAACTCCTACCTCTTAAAGGGACCGAGAAAAAATGACCTTTTCTGCACTCCAATGTAAGTCAATGGGGCGATTTTTTGGCTATGTGCTAGAAATGAAATGCAGTGCGGATTGGATGACAGGCACCCTAGGCACCCAGGATCGGCTTTAGTTTCACGTGTATCTCTTAAGCCGGCAGAGAAAACCCACCTTATATGCGCTCCACACAATTGAATAGAGACGCCGTTGATTTTCTATGGGAATTGCAGAAATGACTTCTAAGCCTCAAAATAATGACTTTTTTTCCTAAGGTGGTAGGAATGAAACTCAGTGCGGGCTGGATGGGGTCCCCCTGGGCACCGCAGACCTAAGCTTGTTTAACTCCTACCTCTTAAAGGGACCGAGAAAAAATGACCTTTTCTGCACTCCAATGTAAGTCAATGGGGCGATTTTTTGGCTATGTGCTAGAAATGAAACCAAAGCTGATCCTGGGTGCCTAGGGTGCCTGTCATCCAATCCGCACTGAATTTCATTTCTAGCACATAGCCAAAAAATCGCCCCATTGACTTACATTGGAGTGCAGAAAAGGTCATTTTTTCTCGGTAAGAGGTAGGAGTTAAACAAGCTTAGGTCTGCGGTGCCCAGGGGGGACCCCATCCAGCCCGCACTGAGTTTCATTCCTACCACCTTAGGAAAAAAAGTCATTATTTTGAGGCTTAGAAGTCATTTCTGCAATTCCCATAGAAAATCAACGGCGTCTCTATTCAATTGTGTGGAGCGCATATCAGGTGGATTTTCTCTGCCGGCTTAAGAGATACACGTGAAACTAAAGCCGATCCTGGGTGCCTAGGGTGCCTGTCATCCAATCCGCACTGAATTTCATTTCTAGCACATAGCCAAAAAATCGCCCCATTGACTTACATTGGAGTGCAGAAAAGGTCATTTTTTCTCGGTCCCTTTAAGAGGTAGGAGTTAAACAAGCTTAGGTCTGCGGTGCCCAGGGGGGACCCCATCCAGCCCGCACTGAGTTTCATTCCTACCACCTTAGGAAAAAAAGTCATTATTTTGAGGCTTAGAAGTCATTTCTGCAATTCCCATAGAAAATCAACGGCGTCTCTATTCAATTGTGTGGAGCGCATATCAGGTGGGTTTTCTCTGCCGGCTTAAGAGATACACGTGAAACTAAAGCCGATCCTGGGTGCCTAGGGTGCCTGTCATCCAATCCGCACTGAATTTCATTTCTAGCACATAGCCAAAAAATCGCCCCATTGACTTACATTGGAGTGCAGAAAAGGTCATTTTTTCTCGGTCCCTTTAAGAGGTAGGAGTTAAACAAGCTTAGGTCTGCGGTGCCCAGGGGGGACCCCATCCAGCCCACACTGAGTTTCATTCCTACCACCTTAGGAAAAAAAGTCATTATTTTGAGGCTTAGAAGTCATTTCTGCAATTCCCATAGAAAATCAATGGCGTCTCTATTCAATTGTGTGGAGCGCATATCAGGTGGATTTTCTCTGCCGGCTTAAGAGATACACGTGAAACTAAAGCCGATCCTGGGTGCCTAGGGTGCCTGTCATCCAATCCGCACTGAATTTCATTTCTAGCACATAGCCAAAAAATCGCCCCATTGACTTACATTGGAGTGCAGAAAAGGTCATTTTTTCTCGGTCCCTTTAAGAGGTAGGAGTTAAACAAGCTTAGGTCTGCGGTGCCCAGGGGGGACCCCATCCAGCCCGCACTGAGTTTCATTCCTACCACCTTAGGAAAAAAAGTCATTATTTTGAGGCTTAGAAGTCATTTCTGCAATTCCCATAGAAAATCAACGGCGTCTCTATTCAATTGTGTGGAGCGCATATCAGGTGGGTTTTCTCTGCCGGCTTAAGAGATACACGTGAAACTAAAGCCGATCCTGGGTGCCTAGGGTGCCTGTCATCCAATCCGCACTGAATTTCATTTCTAGCACATAGCCAAAAAATCGCCCCATTGACTTACATTGGAGTGCAGAAAAGGTCATTTTTTCTCGGTCCCTTTAAGAGGTAGGAGTTAAACAAGCTTAGGTCTGCGGTGCCCAGGGGGGACCCCATCCAGCCCGCACTGAGTTTCATTCCTACCACCTTAGGAAAAAAAGTCATTATTTTGAGGCTTAGAAGTCATTTCTGCAATTCCCATAGAAAATCAATGGCGTCTCTATTCAATTGTGTGGAGCGCATATCAGGTGGATTTTCTCTGCCGGCTTAAGAGATACACGTGAAACTAAAGCCGATCCTGGGTGCCTAGGGTGCCTGTCATCCAATCCGCACTGAATTTCATTTCTAGCACATAGCCAAAAAATCGCCCCATTGACTTACATTGGAGTGCAGAAAAGGTCATTTTTTCTCGGTCCCTTTAAGAGGTAGGAGTTAAACAAGCTTAGGTCTGCGGTGCCCAGGGGGGACCCCATCCAGCCCGCACTGAGTTTCATTCCTACCACCTTAGGAAAAAAAGTCATTATTTTGAGGCTTAGAAGTCATTTCTGCAATTCCCATAGAAAATCAACGGCGTCTCTATTCAATTGTGTGGAGCGCATATCAGGTGGATTTTCTCTGCCGGCTTAAGAGATACACGTGAAACTAAAGCCGATCCTGGGTGCCTAGGGTGCCTGTCATCCAATCCGCACTGAATTTCATTTCTAGCACATAGCCAAAAAATCGCCCCATTGACTTACATTGGAGTGCAGAAAAGGTCATTTTTTCTCGGTCCCTTTAAGAGGTAGGAGTTAAACAAGCTTAGGTCTGCGGTGCCCAGGGGGGACCCCATCCAGCCCGCACTGAGTTTCATTCCTACCACCTTAGGAAAAAAAGTCATTATTTTGAGGCTTAGAAGTCATTTCTGCAATTCCCATAGAAAATCAACGGCGTCTCTATTCAATTGTGTGGAGCGCATATCAGGTGGGTTTTCTCTGCCGGCTTAAGAGATACACGTGAAACTAAAGCCGATCCTGGGTGCCTAGGGTGCCTGTCATCCAATCCGCACTGAATTTCATTTCTAGCACATAGCCAAAAAATCGCCCCATTGACTTACATTGGAGTGCAGAAAAGGTCATTTTTTCTCGGTCCCTTTAAGAGGTAGGAGTTAAACAAGCTTAGGTCTGCGGTGCCCAGGGGGGACCCCATCCAGCCCGCACTGAGTTTCATTCCTACCACCTTAGGAAAAAAAGTCATTATTTTGAGGCTTAGAAGTCATTTCTGCAATTCCCATAGAAAATCAACGGCGTCTCTATTCAATTGTGTGGAGCGCATATCAGGTGGGTTTTCTCTGCCGGCTTAAGAGATACACGTGAAACTAAAGCCGATCCTGGGTGCCTAGGGTGCCTGTCATCCAATCCGCACTGAATTTCATTTCTAGCACATAGCCAAAAAATCGCCCCATTGACTTACATTGGAGTGCAGAAAAGGTCATTTTTTCTCGGTCCCTTTAAGAGGTAGGAGTTAAACAAGCTTAGGTCTGCGGTGCCCAGGGGGGACCCCATCCAGCCCGCACTGAGTTTCATTCCTACCACCTTAGGAAAAAAAGTCATTATTTTGAGGCTTAGAAGTCATTTCTGCAATTCCCATAGAAAATCAACGGCGTCTCTATTCAATTGTGTGGAGCGCATATCAGGTGGGATTTTCTCTGCCGGCTTAAGAGATACACGTGAAACTAAAGCCGATCCTGGGTGCCTAGGGTGCCTGTCATCCAATCCGCACTGAATTTCATTTCTAGCACATAGCCAAAAAATCGCCCCATTGACTTACATTGGAGTGCAGAAAAGGTCATTTTTTCTCGGTCCCTTTAAGAGGTAGGAGTTAAACAAGCTTAGGTCTGCGGTGCCCAGGGGGGACCCCATCCAGCCCGCACTGAGTTTCATTCCTACCACCTTAGGAAAAAAAGTCATTATTTTGAGGCTTAGAAGTCATTTCTGCAATTCCCATAGAAAATCAACGGCGTCTCTATTCAATTGTGTGGAGCGCATATCAGGTGGGTTTTCTCTGCCGGCTTAAGAGATACACGTGAAACTAAAGCCGATCCTGGGTGCCTAGGGTGCCTGTCATCCAATCCGCACTGAATTTCATTTCTAGCACATAGCCAAAAAATCGCCCCATTGACTTACATTGGAGTGCAGAAAAGGTCATTTTTTCTCGGTCCCTTTAAGAGGTAGGAGTTAAACAAGCTTAGGTCTGCGGTGCCCAGGGGGGACCCCATCCAGCCCGCACTGAGTTTCATTCCTACCACCTTAGGAAAAAAAGTCATTATTTTGAGGCTTAGAAGTCATTTCTGCAATTCCCATAGAAAATCAACGGCGTCTCTATTCAATTGTGTGGAGCGCATATCAGGTGGGTTTTCTCTGCCGGCTTAAGAGATACACGTGAAACTAAAGCCGATCCTGGGTGCCTAGGGTGCCTGTCATCCAATCCGCACTGAATTTCATTTCTAGCACATAGCCAAAAAATCGCCCCATTGACTTACATTGGAGTGCAGAAAAGGTCATTTTTTCTCGGTCCCTTTAAGAGGTAGGAGTTAAACAAGCTTAGGTCTGCGGTGCCCAGGGGGGACCCCATCCAGCCCGCACTGAGTTTCATTCCTACCACCTTAGGAAAAAAAGTCATTATTTTGAGGCTTAGAAGTCATTTCTGCAATTCCCATAGAAAATCAACGGCGTCTCTATTCAATTGTGTGGAGCGCATATCAGGTGGGTTTTCTCTGCCGGCTTAAGAGATACACGTGAAACTAAAGCCGATCCTGGGTGCCTAGGGTGCCTGTCATCCAATCCGCACTGAATTTCATTTCTAGCACATAGCCAAAAAATCGCCCCATTGACTTACATTGGAGTGCAGAAAAGGTCATTTTTTCTCGGTCCCTTTAAGAGGTAGGAGTTAAACAAGCTTAGGTCTGCGGTGCCCAGGGGGGACCCCATCCAGCCCGCACTGAGTTTCATTCCTACCACCTTAGGAAAAAAAGTCATTATTTTGAGGCTTAGAAGTCATTTCTGCAATTCCCATAGAAAATCAACGGCGTCTCTATTCAATTGTGTGGAGCGCATATCAGGTGGATTTTCTCTGCCGGCTTAAGAGATACACGTGAAACTAAAGCCGATCCTGGGTGCCTAGGGTGCCTGTCATCCAATCCGCACTGAATTTCATTTCTAGCACATAGCCAAAAAATCGCCCCATTGACTTACATTGGAGTGCAGAAAAGGTCATTTTTTCTCGGTCCCTTTAAGAGGTAGGAGTTAAACAAGCTTAGGTCTGCGGTGCCCAGGGGGGACCCCATCCAGCCCGCACTGAGTTTCATTCCTACCACCTTAGGAAAAAAAGTCATTATTTTGAGGCTTAGAAGTCATTTCTGCAATTCCCATAGAAAATCAACGGCGTCTCTATTCAATTGTGTGGAGCGCATATCAGGTGGGTTTTCTCTGCCGGCTTAAGAGATACACGTGAAACTAAAGCCGATCCTGGGTGCCTAGGGTGCCTGTCATCCAATCCGCACTGAATTTCATTTCTAGCACATAGCCAAAAAATCGCCCCATTGACTTACATTGGAGTGCAGAAAAGGTCATTTTTTCTCGGTCCCTTTAAGAGGTAGGAGTTAAACAAGCTTAGGTCTGCGGTGCCCAGGGGGGACCCCATCCAGCCCGCACTGAGTTTCATTCCTACCACCTTAGGAAAAAAAGTCATTATTTTGAGGCTTAGAAGTCATTTCTGCAATTCCCATAGAAAATCAATGGCGTCTCTATTCAATTGTGTGGAGCGCATATCAGGTGGGTTTTCTCTGCCGGCTTAAGAGATACACGTGAAACTAAAGCCGATCCTGGGTGCCTAGGGTGCCTGTCATCCAATCCGCACTGAATTTCATTTCTAGCACATAGCCAAAAAATCGCCCCATTGACTTACATTGGAGTGCAGAAAAGGTCATTTTTTCTCGGTCCCTTTAAGAGGTAGGAGTTAAACAAGCTTAGGTCTGCGGTGCCCAGGGGGGACCCCATCCAGCCCGCACTGAGTTTCATTCCTACCACCTTAGGAAAAAAAGTCATTATTTTGAGGCTTAGAAGTCATTTCTGCAATTCCCATAGAAAATCAACGGCGTCTCTATTCAATTGTGTGGAGCGCATATCAGGTGGGTTTTCTCTGCCGGCTTAAGAGATACACGTGAAACTAAAGCCGATCCTGGGTGCCTAGGGTGCCTGTCATCCAATCCGCACTGAATTTCATTTCTAGCACATAGCCAAAAAATCGCCCCATTGACTTACATTGGAGTGCAGAAAAGGTCATTTTTTCTCGGTCCCTTTAAGAGGTAGGAGTTAAACAAGCTTAGGTCTGCGGTGCCCAGGGGGACCCCATCCAGCCCGCACTGAGTTTCATTCCTACCACCTTAGGAAAAAAAGTCATTATTTTGAGGCTTAGAAGTCATTTCTGCAATTCCCATAGAAAATCAACGGCGTCTCTATTCAATTGTGTGGAGCGCATATCAGGTGGGTTTTCTCTGCCGGCTTAAGAGATACACGTGAAACTAAAGCCGATCCTGGGTGCCTAGGGTGCCTGTCATCCAATCCGCACTGAATTTCATTTCTAGCACATAGCCAAAAAATCGCCCCATTGACTTACATTGGAGTGCAGAAAAGGTCATTTTTTCTCGGTCCCTTTAAGAGGTAGGAGTTAAACAAGCTTAGGTCTGCGGTGCCCAGGGGGGACCCCATCCAGCCCGCACTGAGTTTCATTCCTACCACCTTAGGAAAAAAAGTCATTATTTTGAGGCTTAGAAGTCATTTCTGCAATTCCCATAGAAAATCAACGGCGTCTCTATTCAATTGTGTGGAGCGCATATCAGGTGGGTTTTCTCTGCCGGCTTAAGAGATACACGTGAAACTAAAGCCGATCCTGGGTGCCTAGGGTGCCTGTCATCCAATCCGCACTGAATTTCATTTCTAGCACATAGCCAAAAAATCGCCCCATTGACTTACATTGGAGTGCAGAAAAGGTCATTTTTTCTCGGTCCCTTTAAGAGGTAGGAGTTAAACAAGCTTAGGTCTGCGGTGCCCAGGGGGGACCCCATCCAGCCCGCACTGAGTTTCATTCCTACCACCTTAGGAAAAAAAGTCATTATTTTGAGGCTTAGAAGTCATTTCTGCAATTCCCATAGAAAATCAACGGCGTCTCTATTCAATTGTGTGGAGCGCATATCAGGTGGGTTTTCTCTGCCGGCTTAAGAGATACACGTGAAACTAAAGCCGATCCTGGGTGCCTAGGGTGCCTGTCATCCAATCCGCACTGAATTTCATTTCTAGCACATAGCCAAAAAATCGCCCCATTGACTTACATTGGAGTGCAGAAAAGGTCATTTTTTCTCGGTCCCTTTAAGAGGTAGGAGTTAAACAAGCTTAGGTCTGCGGTGCCCAGGGGGGACCCCATCCAGCCCGCACTGAGTTTCATTCCTACCACCTTAGGAAAAAAAGTCATTATTTTGAGGCTTAGAAGTCATTTCTGCAATTCCCATAGAAAATCAACGGCGTCTCTATTCAATTGTGTGGAGCGCATATCAGGTGGATTTTCTCTGCCGGCTTAAGAGATACACGTGAAACTAAAGCCGATCCTGGGTGCCTAGGGTGCCTGTCATCCAATCCGCACTGAATTTCATTTCTAGCACATAGCCAAAAAATCGCCCCATTGACTTACATTGGAGTGCAGAAAAGGTCATTTTTTCTCGGTCCCTTTAAGAGGTAGGAGTTAAACAAGCTTAGGTCTGCGGTGCCCAGGGGGGACCCCATCCAGCCCGCACTGAGTTTCATTCCTACCACCTTAGGAAAAAAAGTCATTATTTTGAGGCTTAGAAGTCATTTCTGCAATTCCCATAGAAAATCAACGGCGTCTCTATTCAATTGTGTGGAGCGCATATCAGGTGGGTTTTCTCTGCCGGCTTAAGAGATACACGTGAAACTAAAGCCGATCCTGGGTGCCTAGGGTGCCTGTCATCCAATCCGCACTGAATTTCATTTCTAGCACATAGCCAAAAAATCGCCCCATTGACTTACATTGGAGTGCAGAAAAGGTCATTTTTTCTCGGTCCCTTTAAGAGGTAGGAGTTAAACAAGCTTAGGTCTGCGGTGCCCAGGGGGGACCCCATCCAGCCCGCACTGAGTTTCATTCCTACCACCTTAGGAAAAAAAGTCATTATTTTGAGGCTTAGAAGTCATTTCTGCAATTCCCATAGAAAATCAACGGCGTCTCTATTCAATTGTGTGGAGCGCATATCAGGTGGTTTTCTCTGCCGGCTTAAGAGATACACGTGAAACTAAAGCCGATCCTGGGTGCCTAGGGTGCCTGTCATCCAATCCGCACTGAATTTCATTTCTAGCACATAGCCAAAAAATCGCCCCATTGACTTACATTGGAGTGCAGAAAAGGTCATTTTTTCTCGGTCCCTTTAAGAGGTAGGAGTTAAACAAGCTTAGGTCTGCGGTGCCCAGGGGGGACCCCATCCAGCCCGCACTGAGTTTCATTCCTACCACCTTAGGAAAAAAAGTCATTATTTTGAGGCTTAGAAGTCATTTCTGCAATTCCCATAGAAAATCAATGGCGTCTCTATTCAATTGTGTGGAGCGCATATCAGGTGGGTTTTCTCTGCCGGCTTAAGAGATACACGTGAAACTAAAGCCGATCCTGGGTGCCTAGGGTGCCTGTCATCCAATCCGCACTGAATTTCATTTCTAGCACATAGCCAAAAAATCGCCCCATTGACTTACATTGGAGTGCAGAAAAGGTCATTTTTTCTCGGTCCCTTTAAGAGGTAGGAGTTAAACAAGCTTAGGTCTGCGGTGCCCAGGGGGGACCCCATCCAGCCCGCACTGAGTTTCATTCCTACCACCTTAGGAAAAAAAGTCATTATTTTGAGGCTTAGAAGTCATTTCTGCAATTCCCATAGAAAATCAACGGCGTCTCTATTCAATTGTGTGGAGCGCATATCAGGTGGGTTTTCTCTGCCGGCTTAAGAGATACACGTGAAACTAAAGCCGATCCTGGGTGCCTAGGGTGCCTGTCATCCAATCCGCACTGAATTTCATTTCTAGCACATAGCCAAAAAATCGCCCCATTGACTTACATTGGAGTGCAGAAAAGGTCATTTTTTCTCGGTCCCTTTAAGAGGTAGGAGTTAAACAAGCTTAGGTCTGCGGTGCCCAGGGGGGACCCCATCCAGCCCGCACTGAGTTTCATTCCTACCACCTTAGGAAAAAAAGTCATTATTTTGAGGCTTAGAAGTCATTTCTGCAATTCCCATAGAAAATCAACGGCGTCTCTATTCAATTGTGTGGAGCGCATATCAGGTGGGTTTTCTCTGCCGGCTTAAGAGATACACGTGAAACTAAAGCCGATCCTGGGTGCCTAGGGTGCCTGTCATCCAATCCGCACTGAATTTCATTTCTAGCACATAGCCAAAAAATCGCCCCATTGACTTACATTGGAGTGCAGAAAAGGTCATTTTTTCTCGGTCCCTTTAAGAGGTAGGAGTTAAACAAGCTTAGGTCTGCGGTGCCCAGGGGGGACCCCATCCAGCCCGCACTGAGTTTCATTCCTACCACCTTAGGAAAAAAAGTCATTATTTTGAGGCTTAGAAGTCATTTCTGCAATTCCCATAGAAAATCAACGGCGTCTCTATTCAATTGTGTGGAGCGCATATCAGGTGGGTTTTCTCTGCCGGCTTAAGAGATACACGTGAAACTAAAGCCGATCCTGGGTGCCTAGGGTGCCTGTCATCCAATCCGCACTGAATTTCATTTCTAGCACATAGCCAAAAAATCGCCCCATTGACTTACATTGGAGTGCAGAAAAGGTCATTTTTTCTCGGTCCCTTTAAGAGGTAGGAGTTAAACAAGCTTAGGTCTGCGGTGCCCAGGGGGGACCCCATCCAGCCCGCACTGAGTTTCATTCCTACCACCTTAGGAAAAAAAGTCATTATTTTGAGGCTTAGAAGTCATTTCTGCAATTCCCATAGAAAATCAACGGCGTCTCTATTCAATTGTGTGGAGCGCATATCAGGTGGGTTTTCTCTGCCGGCTTAAGAGATACACGTGAAACTAAAGCCGATCCTGGGTGCCTAGGGTGCCTGTCATCCAATCCGCACTGAATTTCATTTCTAGCACATAGCCAAAAAATCGCCCCATTGACTTACATTGGAGTGCAGAAAAGGTCATTTTTTCTCGGTCCCTTTAAGAGGTAGGAGTTAAACAAGCTTAGGTCTGCGGTGCCCAGGGGGGACCCCATCCAGCCCGCACTGAGTTTCATTCCTACCACCTTAGGAAAAAAAGTCATTATTTTGAGGCTTAGAAGTCATTTCTGCAATTCCCATAGAAAATCAACGGCGTCTCTATTCAATTGTGTGGAGCGCATATCAGGTGGGTTTTCTCTGCCGGCTTAAGAGATACACGTGAAACTAAAGCCGATCCTGGGTGCCTAGGGTGCCTGTCATCCAATCCGCACTGAATTTCATTTCTAGCACATAGCCAAAAAATCGCCCCATTGACTTACATTGGAGTGCAGAAAAGGTCATTTTTTCTCGGTCCCTTTAAGAGGTAGGAGTTAAACAAGCTTAGGTCTGCGGTGCCCAGGGGGGACCCCATCCAGCCCGCACTGAGTTTCATTCCTACCACCTTAGGAAAAAAAGTCATTATTTTGAGGCTTAGAAGTCATTTCTGCAATTCCCATAGAAAATCAACGGCGTCTCTATTCAATTGTGTGGAGCGCATATCAGGTGGTTTTCTCTGCCGGCTTAAGAGATACACGTGAAACTAAAGCCGATCCTGGGTGCCTAGGGTGCCTGTCATCCAATCCGCACTGAATTTCATTTCTAGCACATAGCCAAAAAATCGCCCCATTGACTTACATTGGAGTGCAGAAAAGGTCATTTTTTCTCGGTCCCTTTAAGAGGTAGGAGTTAAACAAGCTTAGGTCTGCGGTGCCCAGGGGGGACCCCATCCAGCCCGCACTGAGTTTCATTCCTACCACCTTAGGAAAAAAAGTCATTATTTTGAGGCTTAGAAGTCATTTCTGCAATTCCCATAGAAAATCAACGGCGTCTCTATTCAATTGTGTGGAGCGCATATCAGGTGGTTTTCTCTGCCGGCTTAAGAGATACACGTGAAACTAAAGCCGATCCTGGGTGCCTAGGGTGCCTGTCATCCAATCCGCACTGAATTTCATTTCTAGCACATAGCCAAAAAATCGCCCCATTGACTTACATTGGAGTGCAGAAAAGGTCATTTTTTCTCGGTCCCTTTAAGAGGTAGGAGTTAAACAAGCTTAGGTCTGCGGTGCCCAGGGGGGACCCCATCCAGCCCGCACTGAGTTTCATTCCTACCACCTTAGGAAAAAAAGTCATTATTTTGAGGCTTAGAAGTCATTTCTGCAATTCCCATAGAAAATCAACGGCGTCTCTATTCAATTGTGTGGAGCGCATATCAGGTGGGTTTTCTCTGCCGGCTTAAGAGATACACGTGAAACTAAAGCCGATCCTGGGTGCCTAGGGTGCCTGTCATCCAATCCGCACTGAATTTCATTTCTAGCACATAGCCAAAAAATCGCCCCATTGACTTACATTGGAGTGCAGAAAAGGTCATTTTTTCTCGGTCCCTTTAAGAGGTAGGAGTTAAACAAGCTTAGGTCTGCGGTGCCCAGGGGGGACCCCATCCAGCCCGCACTGAGTTTCATTCCTACCACCTTAGGAAAAAAAGTCATTATTTTGAGGCTTAGAAGTCATTTCTGCAATTCCCATAGAAAATCAACGGCGTCTCTATTCAATTGTGTGGAGCGCATATCAGGTGGGTTTTCTCTGCCGGCTTAAGAGATACACGTGAAACTAAAGCCGATCCTGGGTGCCTAGGGTGCCTGTCATCCAATCCGCACTGAATTTCATTTCTAGCACATAGCCAAAAAATCGCCCCATTGACTTACATTGGAGTGCAGAAAAGGTCATTTTTTCTCGGTCCCTTTAAGAGGTAGGAGTTAAACAAGCTTAGGTCTGCGGTGCCCAGGGGGGACCCCATCCAGCCCGCACTGAGTTTCATTCCTACCACCTTAGGAAAAAAAGTCATTATTTTGAGGCTTAGAAGTCATTTCTGCAATTCCCATAGAAAATCAACGGCGTCTCTATTCAATTGTGTGGAGCGCATATCAGGTGGGTTTTCTCTGCCGGCTTAAGAGATACACGTGAAACTAAAGCCGATCCTGGGTGCCTAGGGTGCCTGTCATCCAATCCGCACTGAATTTCATTTCTAGCACATAGCCAAAAAATCGCCCCATTGACTTACATTGGAGTGCAGAAAAGGTCATTTTTTCTCGGTCCCTTTAAGAGGTAGGAGTTAAACAAGCTTAGGTCTGCGGTGCCCAGGGGGGACCCCATCCAGCCCGCACTGAGTTTCATTCCTACCACCTTAGGAAAAAAAGTCATTATTTTGAGGCTTAGAAGTCATTTCTGCAATTCCCATAGAAAATCAACGGCGTCTCTATTCAATTGTGTGGAGCGCATATCAGGTGGGTTTTCTCTGCCGGCTTAAGAGATACACGTGAAACTAAAGCCGATCCTGGGTGCCTAGGGTGCCTGTCATCCAATCCGCACTGAATTTCATTTCTAGCACATAGCCAAAAAATCGCCCCATTGACTTACATTGGAGTGCAGAAAAGGTCATTTTTTCTCGGTCCCTTTAAGAGGTAGGAGTTAAACAAGCTTAGGTCTGCGGTGCCCAGGGGGGACCCCATCCAGCCCGCACTGAGTTTCATTCCTACCACCTTAGGAAAAAAAGTCATTATTTTGAGGCTTAGAAGTCATTTCTGCAATTCCCATAGAAAATCAACGGCGTCTCTATTCAATTGTGTGGAGCGCATATCAGGGGTTTTCTCTGCCGGCTTAAGAGATACACGTGAAACTAAAGCCGATCCTGGGTGCCTAGGGTGCCTGTCATCCAATCCGCACTGAATTTCATTTCTAGCACATAGCCAAAAAATCGCCCCATTGACTTACATTGGAGTGCAGAAAAGGTCATTTTTTCTCGGTCCCTTTAAGAGGTAGGAGTTAAACAAGCTTAGGTCTGCGGTGCCCAGGGGGGACCCCATCCAGCCCGCACTGAGTTTCATTCCTACCACCTTAGGAAAAAAAGTCATTATTTTGAGGCTTAGAAGTCATTTCTGCAATTCCCATAGAAAATCAATGGCGTCTCTATTCAATTGTGTGGAGCGCATATCAGGTGGTTTTCTCTGCCGGCTTAAGAGATACACGTGAAACTAAAGCCGATCCTGGGTGCCTAGGGTGCCTGTCATCCAATCCGCACTGAATTTCATTTCTAGCACATAGCCAAAAAATCGCCCCATTGACTTACATTGGAGTGCAGAAAAGGTCATTTTTTCTCGGTCCCTTTAAGAGGTAGGAGTTAAACAAGCTTAGGTCTGCGGTGCCCAGGGGGGACCCCATCCAGCCCGCACTGAGTTTCATTCCTACCACCTTAGGAAAAAAAGTCATTATTTTGAGGCTTAGAAGTCATTTCTGCAATTCCCATAGAAAATCAACGGCGTCTCTATTCAATTGTGTGGAGCGCATATCAGGTGGGTTTTCTCTGCCGGCTTAAGAGATACACGTGAAACTAAAGCCGATCCTGGGTGCCTAGGGTGCCTGTCATCCAATCCGCACTGAATTTCATTTCTAGCACATAGCCAAAAAATCGCCCCATTGACTTACATTGGAGTGCAGAAAAGGTCATTTTTTCTCGGTCCCTTTAAGAGGTAGGAGTTAAACAAGCTTAGGTCTGCGGTGCCCAGGGGGGACCCCATCCAGCCCGCACTGAGTTTCATTCCTACCACCTTAGGAAAAAAAGTCATTATTTTGAGGCTTAGAAGTCATTTCTGCAATTCCCATAGAAAATCAACGGCGTCTCTATTCAATTGTGTGGAGCGCATATCAGGTGGGTTTTCTCTGCCGGCTTAAGAGATACACGTGAAACTAAAGCCGATCCTGGGTGCCTAGGGTGCCTGTCATCCAATCCGCACTGAATTTCATTTCTAGCACATAGCCAAAAAATCGCCCCATTGACTTACATTGGAGTGCAGAAAAGGTCATTTTTTCTCGGTCCCTTTAAGAGGTAGGAGTTAAACAAGCTTAGGTCTGCGGTGCCCAGGGGGGACCCCATCCAGCCCGCACTGAGTTTCATTCCTACCACCTTAGGAAAAAAAGTCATTATTTTGAGGCTTAGAAGTCATTTCTGCAATTCCCATAGAAAATCAACGGCGTCTCTATTCAATTGTGTGGAGCGCATATCAGGTGGGTTTTCTCTGCCGGCTTAAGAGATACACGTGAAACTAAAGCCGATCCTGGGTGCCTAGGGTGCCTGTCATCCAATCCGCACTGAATTTCATTTCTAGCACATAGCCAAAAAATCGCCCCATTGACTTACATTGGAGTGCAGAAAAGGTCATTTTTTCTCGGTCCCTTTAAGAGGTAGGAGTTAAACAAGCTTAGGTCTGCGGTGCCCAGGGGGGACCCCATCCAGCCCGCACTGAGTTTCATTCCTACCACCTTAGGAAAAAAAGTCATTATTTTGAGGCTTAGAAGTCATTTCTGCAATTCCCATAGAAAATCAACGGCGTCTCTATTCAATTGTGTGGAGCGCATATCAGGTGGGTTTTCTCTGCCGGCTTAAGAGATACACGTGAAACTAAAGCCGATCCTGGGTGCCTAGGGTGCCTGTCATCCAATCCGCACTGAATTTCATTTCTAGCACATAGCCAAAAAATCGCCCCATTGACTTACATTGGAGTGCAGAAAAGGTCATTTTTTCTCGGTCCCTTTAAGAGGTAGGAGTTAAACAAGCTTAGGTCTGCGGTGCCCAGGGGGGACCCCATCCAGCCCGCACTGAGTTTCATTCCTACCACCTTAGGAAAAAAAGTCATTATTTTGAGGCTTAGAAGTCATTTCTGCAATTCCCATAGAAAATCAACGGCGTCTCTATTCAATTGTGTGGAGCGCATATCAGGTGGGTTTTCTCTGCCGGCTTAAGAGATACACGTGAAACTAAAGCCGATCCTGGGTGCCTAGGGTGCCTGTCATCCAATCCGCACTGAATTTCATTTCTAGCACATAGCCAAAAAATCGCCCCATTGACTTACATTGGAGTGCAGAAAAGGTCATTTTTTCTCGGTCCCTTTAAGAGGTAGGAGTTAAACAAGCTTAGGTCTGCGGTGCCCAGGGGGGACCCCATCCAGCCCGCACTGAGTTTCATTCCTACCACCTTAGGAAAAAAAGTCATTATTTTGAGGCTTAGAAGTCATTTCTGCAATTCCCATAGAAAATCAACGGCGTCTCTATTCAATTGTGTGGAGCGCATATCAGGTGGTTTTCTCTGCCGGCTTAAGAGATACACGTGAAACTAAAGCCGATCCTGGGTGCCTAGGGTGCCTGTCATCCAATCCGCACTGAATTTCATTTCTAGCACATAGCCAAAAAATCGCCCCATTGACTTACATTGGAGTGCAGAAAAGGTCATTTTTTCTCGGTCCCTTTAAGAGGTAGGAGTTAAACAAGCTTAGGTCTGCGGTGCCCAGGGGGGACCCCATCCAGCCCGCACTGAGTTTCATTCCTACCACCTTAGGAAAAAAAGTCATTATTTTGAGGCTTAGAAGTCATTTCTGCAATTCCCATAGAAAATCAATGGCGTCTCTATTCAATTGTGTGGAGCGCATATCAGGTGGTTTTCTCTGCCGGCTTAAGAGATACACGTGAAACTAAAGCCGATCCTGGGTGCCTAGGGTGCCTGTCATCCAATCCGCACTGAATTTCATTTCTAGCACATAGCCAAAAAATCGCCCCATTGACTTACATTGGAGTGCAGAAAAGGTCATTTTTTCTCGGTCCCTTTAAGAGGTAGGAGTTAAACAAGCTTAGGTCTGCGGTGCCCAGGGGGGACCCCATCCAGCCCGCACTGAGTTTCATTCCTACCACCTTAGGAAAAAAAGTCATTATTTTGAGGCTTAGAAGTCATTTCTGCAATTCCCATAGAAAATCAACTGGCGTCTCTATTCAATTGTGTGGAGCGCATATCAGGTGGATTTTCTCTGCGGCTAAGGAGATACCCGTGAAACTAAAGCCGATCCTGGGTGCCTAGGGTGCCTGTCATCCAATCCGCATGAATTTCATTTCTAGCACATAGCCAAAAATCACCCATTGACTTACATTGGAGTGCAGAAAAGGTCATTTTTTCTCGGTCCCTTTAAGAGGTAGGAGTTAAACAAGCTTAGGTCTGCGGTGCCCAGGGGGGAACCCCATCCAGCCCGCACTGAGATTCATTCCTACCACCTTAGGAAAAAAAGTCATTATTTTGAGGCTTAGAAGTCATTTCTGCAATTCCCATAGAAAATCAACGGCGTCTCTAATTCAATTGTGTGGAGCGCATATCAGGTGGGTTTTCTCTGCCGGCTTAAGAGATACACGTGAAAACTAAAGCCGATCCTGGGTGCCTAGGGTGCCTGTCATCCAATCCGCACTGAATTTCATTTCTAGCACATAGCCAAAAATCGCCCCATTGACTTACATTGGAGTGCAGAAAAGGTCATTTTTTCTCGGTCCCTTTAAGAGGTAGGAGTTAAACAAGCTTAGGTCTGCGGTGCCCAGGGGGACCCCATCCAGCCCGCACTGAGTTTCATTCCTACCACCTTAGGAAAAAAAGTCATTATTTTGAGGCTTAGAAGTCATTTCTGCAATTCCCATAGAAAATCAACGGCGTCTCTATTCAATTGTGTGGAGCGCATATCAGGTGGGTTTT
Source organism: Dendropsophus ebraccatus (assembly GCF_027789765.1). Lineage (NCBI taxonomy): Eukaryota > Metazoa > Chordata > Amphibia > Anura > Hylidae > Dendropsophus > Dendropsophus ebraccatus. The sequence goes on along the minus strand of NW_027210264.1, from coordinate 34,607 downwards.
CTCTGCCGGCTTAAGAGATACACGTGAAACTAAAGCCGATCCTGGGTGCCTAGGGTGCCTGTCATCCAATCCGCACTGAATTTCATTTCTAGCACATAGCCAAAAATCGCCCATTGACTTACATTGGAGTGCAGAAAAGGTCATTTTTTCTCGGTCCCTTTAAGAGGTAGGAGTTAAACAAGCTTAGGTCTGCGGTGCCCAGGGGGACCCCATCCAGCCCGCACTGAGTTTCATTCCTACCACCTTAGGAAAAAAAGTCATTATTTTGAGGCTTAGAAGTCATTTCTGCAATTCCCATAGAAAATCAACGGCGTCTCTAATTCAATTGTGTGGAGCGCATATCAGGTGGGTTTTCTCTGCCGGCCTTAAGAGATACACGTGAAACTAAAGCCGATCCTGGGTGCCTAGGGTGCCTGTCATCCAATCCGCACTGAATTTCATTTCTAGCACATAGCCAAAAAATCGCCCCATTGACTTACATTGGAGTGCAGAAAAGGTCATTTTTTTCTCGGTCCCTTTAAGAGGTAGGAGTTAAACAAGCTTAGGTCTGCGGTGCCCAGGGGGGACCCCATCCAGCCCGCACTGAGTTTCATTCCTACCACCTTAGGAAAAAAAAGTCATTATTTTGAGGCTTAGAAGTCATTTCTGCAATTCCCATAGAAAATCAACGGCGTCTCTATTCAATTGTGTGGAGCGCATATAAGGTGGGTTTTCTCTGCCGGCTTAAGAGATACACGTGAAACTAAAGCCGATCCTGGGTGCCTAGGGTGCCCTGTCATCCAATCCGCACTGCATTTCATTTCTAGCACATAGCCAAAAAATCGCCCCATTGACTTACATTGGAGTGCAGAAAAGGTCATTTTTTCTCGGTCCCTTTAAGAGGTAGGAGTTAAACAAGCTTAGGTCTGCGGTGCCCAGGGGGGACCCCATCCAGCCCGCACTGAGTTTCATTCCTACCACCTTAGGAAAAAAAGTCATTATTTTGAGGCTTAGAAGTCATTTCTGCAATTCCCATAGAAAATCAACGGCGTCTCTAATTCAATTGTGTGGAGCGCATATCAGGTGGGTTTTCTCTGCCGGCTTAAGAGATACACGTGAAACTAAAGCCGATCCTGGGTGCCTAGGGTGCCTGTCATCCAATCCGCACTGAATTTCATTTCTAGCACATAGCCAAAAAATCGCCCCATTGACTTACATTGGAGTGCAGAAAAGGTCATTTTTTCTCGGTCCCTTTAAGAGGTAGGAGTTAAACAAGCTTAGGTCTGCGGTGCCCAGGGGGACCCCATCCAGCCCGCACTGAGTTTTCATTCCTACCACCTTAGGAAAAAAAGTCATTATTTTGAGGCTTAGAAGTCATTTCTGCAATTCCCATAGAAAATCAACTGGCGTCTCTAATTCAATTGTGTGGAGCGCATATCAGGTGGGATTTTCTCTGCCGGCTTAAGAGATACACGTGAAACTAAAGCCGATCCTGGGTGCCTAGGGTGCCTGTCATCCAATCCGCACTGAATTTCATTTCTAGCACATAGCCAAAAAATCGCCCCATTGACTTACATTGGAGTGCAGAAAAGGTCATTTTTCTCGGTCCCTTTAAGAGGTAGGAGTTAAACAAGCTTAGGTCTGCGGTGCCCAGGGGGGACCCATCCAGCCCGCACTGAGTTTCATTCCTACCACCTTAGGAAAAAAAGTCATTATTTTGAGGCTTAGAAGTCATTTCTGCAATTCCCATAGAAAATCAACGGCGTCTCTATTCAATTGTGTGGAGCGCATATCAGGTGGGTTTTCTCTGCCGGCTTAAGAGATACACGTGAAACTAAAGCCGATCCTGGGTGCCTAGGGTGCCTGTCATCCAATCCGCACTGAATTTCATTTCTAGCACATAGCCAAAAATCGCCCCATTGACTTACATTGGAGTGCAGAAAAGGTCATTTTTTCTCGGTCCCTTTAAGAGGTAGGAGTTAAACAAGCTTAGGTCTGCGGTGCCCAGGGGGGACCCCATCCAGCCCGCACTGAGTTTCATTCCTACCACCTTAGGAAAAAAAGTCATTATTTTGAGGCTTAGAAGTCATTTCTGCAATTCCCATAGAAAATCCACTGGCGTCTCTATTCAATTGTGTGGAGCGCATATCAGGTGGTTTTTCTCTGCCGGCTTAAGAGATACACGTGAAACTAAAGCCGATCCTGGGTGCCTAGGGTGCCTGTCATCCAATCCGCACTGAATTTCATTTCTAGCACATAGCCAAAAATCGCCCCATTGACTTACATTGGAGTGCAGAAAAGGTCATTTTTTCTCGGTCCCTTTAAGAGGTAGGAGTTAAACAAGCTTAGGTCTGCGGTGCCCAGGGGGGACCCCATCCAGCCCAGCACTGAGTTTCATTCCTACCACCTTAGGAAAAAAAGTCATTATTTTGAGGCTTAGAAGTCATTTCTGCAATTCCCATAGAAAATCAACTGGCGTCTCTATACAATGTGTGGAGCGCATATCAGGTGGATTTTCTCTGCCGGCTTAAGAGATACACGTGAAACTAAAGCCGATCCTGGGTGCCTAGGGTGCCTGTCATCCAATCCGCACTGAATTTCATTTCTAGCACATAGCCAAAAAATCGCCCCATTGACTTACATTGGAGTGCAGAAAAGGTCATTTTTTTCTCGGTCCCTTTAAGAGGTAGGAGTTAAACAAGCTTAGGTCTGCGGTGCCCAGGGGGACCCCATCCAGCCCGCACTGAGTTTCATTCCTACCACCTTAGGAAAAAAAGTCATTATTTTGAGGCTTAGAAGTCATTTCTGCAATTCCCATAGAAAATCAACTGGCGTCTCTAATTCAATTGTGTGGAGCGCATATCAGGTGGGTTTTCTCTGCCGGCTTAAGAGATACACGTGAAACTAAAGCCGATCCTGGGTGCCTAGGTGCCTGTCATCCAATCCGCACTGAATTTCATTTCTAGCACATAGCCAAAAAATCGCCCCATTGACTTACATTGGAGTGCAGAAAAGGTCATTTTTTCTCGGTCCCTTTAAGAGGTAGGAGTTAAACAAGCTTAGGTCTGCGGTGCCCAGGGGGGACCCCATCCAGCCCACACTGAGTTTCATTCCTACCACCTTAGGAAAAAAGTCATTATTTTGAGGCTTAGAAGTCATTTCTGCAATTCCCATAGAAATCAATGGCGTATCTATTCAATTGTGTGGAGCGCATATCAGGTAGTTTTCTCTGCCGGCTTAAGAGATACACGTGAAACTAAAGCCGATCCTGGGTGCCTAGGGTGCCTGTCATCCAATCCGCACTGCATTTCATTTCTAGCACATAGCCAAAAAATCGCCCCATTGACTTACATTGGAGTGCAGAAAAGGTCATTTTTTCTCGGTCCCTTTAAGAGGTAGGAGTTAAACAAGCTTAGGTCTGCGGTGCCCAGGGGGGACCCCATCCAGCCCGCACTGAGTTTCATTCCTACCACCTTAGGAAAAAAAGTCATTATTTTGAGGCTTAGAAGTCATTTCTGCAATTCCCATAGAAAATCAACGGCGTCTCTATTCAATTGTGTGGAGCGCATATCAGGTGGGTTTTCTCTGCCGGCTTAAGAGATACACGTGAAACTAAAGCCGATCCTGGGTGCCTAGGGTGCCGTCATCCAATCCGCACTGAATTTCATTTCTAGCAAATAGCCAAAAAATCGCCACATGACTTAACATTGGAGGCAGAAAAGGTCATTTAGACGCCATTGATTTTCTATGGGCATGGCAGAAAGAAGAAATTGACTTTAAGCCTCACAAAATAATGACCTTTTTTCCTACTAGGTGGTAGGAATGAAACTCAGTGCGGGCTGGATGGGGTCCCCCCTGGGCACCGCAGACCTAAGCTTGTTTAACTCCTACCTCTTAAAGGGACCGAGAAAAAATGACCTTTTCTGCACTCCAATGTAAGTCAATGGGGCGATTTTTTGGCTATGTGCTAGAAATGAAATTCAGTGCGGATTGGATGACAGGCACCCTAGGCACCCAGGATCGGCTTTAGTTTCACGTGTATCTCTTAAGCCGGCAGAGAAAACCCACCTGATATGCGCTCCACACAATTGAATAGAGACGCCGTTGATTTTCTATGGGAATTGCAGAAATGACTTCTAAGCCTCAAAATAATGACTTTTTTTCCTAAGGTGGTAGGAATGAAACTCAGTGCGGGCTGGATGGGGTCCCCCCTGGGCACCGCAGACCTAAGCTTGTTTAACTCCTACCTCTTAAAGGGACCGAGAAAAAATGACCTTTTCTGCACTCCAATGTAAGTCAATGGGGCGATTTTTTGGCTATGTGCTAGAAATGAAATTCAGTGCGGATTGGATGACAGGCACCCTAGGCACCCAGGATCGGCTTTAGTTTCACGTGTATCTCTTAAGCCGGCAGAGAAAACCCACCTGATATGCGCTCCACACAATTGAATAGAGACGCCGTTGATTTTCTATGGGAATTGCAGAAATGACTTCTAAGCCTCAAAATAATGACTTTTTTTCCTAAGGTGGTAGGAATGAAACTCAGTGCGGGCTGGATGGGGTCCCCCCTGGGCACCGCAGACCTAAGCTTGTTTAACTCCTACCTCTTAAAGGGACCGAGAAAAAATGACCTTTTCTGCACTCCAATGTAAGTCAATGGGGCGATTTTTTGGCTATGTGCTAGAAATGAAATTCAGTGCGGATTGGATGACAGGCACCCTAGGCACCCAGGATCGGCTTTAGTTTCACGTGTATCTCTTAAGCCGGCAGAGAAAACCCACCTGATATGCGCTCCACACAATTGAATAGAGACGCCGTTGATTTTCTATGGGAATTGCAGAAATGACTTCTAAGCCTCAAAATAATGACTTTTTTTCCTAAGGTGGTAGGAATGAAACTCAGTGCGGGCTGGATGGGGTCCCCCCTGGGCACCGCAGACCTAAGCTTGTTTAACTCCTACCTCTTAAAGGGACCGAGAAAAAATGACCTTTTCTGCACTCCAATGTAAGTCAATGGGGCGATTTTTTGGCTATGTGCTAGAAATGAAATTCAGTGCGGATTGGATGACAGGCACCCTAGGCACCCAGGATCGGCTTTAGTTTCACGTGTATCTCTTAAGCCGGCAGAGAAAACCCACCTGATATGCGCTCCACACAATTGAATAGAGACGCCGTTGATTTTCTATGGGAATTGCAGAAATGACTTCTAAGCCTCAAAATAATGACTTTTTTTCCTAAGGTGGTAGGAATGAAACTCAGTGCGGGCTGGATGGGGTCCCCCCTGGGCACCGCAGACCTAAGCTTGTTTAACTCCTACCTCTTAAAGGGACCGAGAAAAAATGACCTTTTCTGCACTCCAATGTAAGTCAATGGGGCGATTTTTTGGCTATGTGCTAGAAATGAAATTCAGTGCGGATTGGATGACAGGCACCCTAGGCACCCAGGATCGGCTTTAGTTTCACGTGTATCTCTTAAGCCGGCAGAGAAAACCCACCTGATATGCGCTCCACACAATTGAATAGAGACGCCGTTGATTTTCTATGGGAATTGCAGAAATGACTTCTAAGCCTCAAAATAATGACTTTTTTTCCTAAGGTGGTAGGAATGAAACTCAGTGCGGGCTGGATGGGGTCCCCCCTGGGCACCGCAGACCTAAGCTTGTTTAACTCCTACCTCTTAAAGGGACCGAGAAAAAATGACCTTTTCTGCACTCCAATGTAAGTCAATGGGGCGATTTTTTGGCTATGTGCTAGAAATGAAATTCAGTGCGGATTGGATGACAGGCACCCTAGGCACCCAGGATCGGCTTTAGTTTCACGTGTATCTCTTAAGCCGGCAGAGAAAACCCACCTGATATGCGCTCCACACAATTGAATAGAGACGCCGTTGATTTTCTATGGGAATTGCAGAAATGACTTCTAAGCCTCAAAATAATGACTTTTTTTCCTAAGGTGGTAGGAATGAAACTCAGTGCGGGCTGGATGGGGTCCCCCCTGGGCACCGCAGACCTAAGCTTGTTTAACTCCTACCTCTTAAAGGGACCGAGAAAAAATGACCTTTTCTGCACTCCAATGTAAGTCAATGGGGCGATTTTTTGGCTATGTGCTAGAAATGAAATTCAGTGCGGATTGGATGACAGGCACCCTAGGCACCCAGGATCGGCTTTAGTTTCACGTGTATCTCTTAAGCCGGCAGAGAAAATCCCACCTGATATGCGCTCCACACAATTGAATAGAGACGCCGTTGATTTTCTATGGGAATTGCAGAAATGACTTCTAAGCCTCAAAATAATGACTTTTTTTCCTAAGGTGGTAGGAATGAAACTCAGTGTGGGCTGGATGGGGTCCCCCCTGGGCACCGCAGACCTAAGCTTGTTTAACTCCTACCTCTTAAAGGGACCGAGAAAAAATGACCTTTTCTGCACTCCAATGTAAGTCAATGGGGCGATTTTTTGGCTATGTGCTAGAAATGAAATTCAGTGCGGATTGGATGACAGGCACCCTAGGCACCCAGGATCGGCTTTAGTTTCACGTGTATCTCTTAAGCCGGCAGAGAAAACCCACCTGATATGCGCTCCACACAATTGAATTAGAGACGCCGTTGATTTTCTATGGGAATTGCAGAAATGACTTCTAAGCCTCAAAATAATGACTTTTTTTCCTAAGGTGGTAGGAATGAAACTCAGTGCGGGCTGGATGGGGTCCCCCCTGGGCACCGCAGACCTAAGCTTGTTTAACTCCTACCTCTTAAAGGGACCGAGAAAAAATGACCTTTTCTGCACTCCAATGTAAGTCAATGGGGCGATTTTTTGGCTATGTGCTAGAAATGAAATTCAGTGCGGATTGGATGACAGGCACCCTAGGCACCCAGGATCGGCTTTAGTTTCACGTGTATCTCTTAAGCCGGCAGAGAAAACCCACCTGATATGCGCTCCACACAATTGAATAGAGACGCCGTTGATTTTCTATGGGAATTGCAGAAATGACTTCTAAGCCTCAAAATAATGACTTTTTTTCCTAAGGTGGTAGGAATGAAACTCAGTGCGGGCTGGATGGGGTCCCCCCTGGGCACCGCAGACCTAAGCTTGTTTAACTCCTACCTCTTAAAGGGACCGAGAAAAAATGACCTTT
>NW_027210264.1:0-20000 GCF_027789765.1 Dendropsophus ebraccatus | reverse complement strand
GGCTGGATGGGGTCCCCCCTGGGCACCGCAGACCTAAGCTTGTTTAACTCCTACCTCTTAAAGGGACCGAGAAAAAATGACCTTTTCTGCACTCCAATGTAAGTCAATGGGGCGATTTTTTGGCTATGTGCTAGAAATGAAATTCAGTGCGGATTGGATGACAGGCACCCTAGGCACCCAGGATCGGCTTTAGTTTCACGTGTATCTCTTAAGCCGGCAGAGAAAACCCACCTGATATGCGCTCCACACAATTGAATAGAGACGCCGTTGATTTTCTATGGGAATTGCAGAAATGACTTCTAAGCCTCAAAATAATGACTTTTTTTCCTAAGGTGGTAGGAATGAAACTCAGTGCGGGCTGGATGGGGTCCCCCCTGGGCACCGCAGACCTAAGCTTGTTTAACTCCTACCTCTTAAAGGGACCGAGAAAAAATGACCTTTTCTGCACTCCAATGTAAGTCAATGGGGCGATTTTTTGGCTATGTGCTAGAAATGAAATTCAGTGCGGATTGGATGACAGGCACCCTAGGGCACCCAGGATCGGCTTTAGTTTCACGTGTATCTCTTAAGCCGGCAGAGAAAACCCACCTGATATGCGCTCCACACAATTGAATAGAGACGCCGTTGATTTTCTATGGGAATTGCAGAAATGACTTCTAAGCCTCAAAATAATGACTTTTTTTTCCTAAGGTGGTAGGAATGAAACTCAGTGCGGGCTGGATGGGGTCCCCCCTGGGCACCGCAGACCTAAGCTTGTTTAACTCCTACCTCTTAAAGGGACCGAGAAAAAATGACCTTTTCTGCACTCCAATGTAAGTCAATGGGGCGATTTTTTGGCTATGTGCTAGAAATGAAATTCAGTGCGGATTGGATGACAGGCACCCTAGGCACCCAGGATCGGCTTTAGTTTCACGTGTATCTCTTAAGCCGGCAGAGAAAACCCACCTGATATGCGCTCCACACAATTGAATAGAGACGCCGTTGATTTTCTATGGGAATTGCAGAAATGACTTCTAAGCCTCAAAATAATGACTTTTTTTCCTAAGGTGGTAGGAATGAAACTCAGTGCGGGCTGGATGGGGTCCCCCCTGGGCACCGCAGACCTAAGCTTGTTTAACTCCTACCTCTTAAAGGGACCGAGAAAAAATGACCTTTTCTGCACTCCAATGTAAGTCAATGGGGCGATTTTTTGGCTATGTGCTAGAAATGAAATTCAGTGCGGATTGGATGACAGGCACCCTAGGCACCCAGGATCGGCTTTAGTTTCACGTGTATCTCTTAAGCCGGCAGAGAAAACCCACCTGATATGCGCTCCACACAATTGAATAGAGACGCCGTTGATTTTCTATGGGAATTGCAGAAATGACTTCTAAGCCTCAAAATAATGACTTTTTTTCCTAAGGTGGTAGGAATGAAACTCAGTGCGGGCTGGATGGGGTCCCCCCTGGGCACCGCAGACCTAAGCTTGTTTAACTCCTACCTCTTAAAGGGACCGAGAAAAAATGACCTTTTCTGCACTCCAATGTAAGTCAATGGGGCGATTTTTTGGCTATGTGCTAGAAATGAAATTCAGTGCGGATTGGATGACAGGCACCCTAGGCACCCAGGATCGGCTTTAGTTTCACGTGTATCTCTTAAGCCGGCAGAGAAAACCCACCTGATATGCGCTCCACACAATTGAATAGAGACGCCGTTGATTTTCTATGGGAATTGCAGAAATGACTTCTAAGCCTCAAAATAATGACTTTTTTTCCTAAGGTGGTAGGAATGAAACTCAGTGCGGGCTGGATGGGGTCCCCCCTGGGCACCGCAGACCTAAGCTTGTTTAACTCCTACCTCTTAAAGGGACCGAGAAAAAATGACCTTTTCTGCACTCCAATGTAAGTCAATGGGGCGATTTTTTTGGCTATGTGCTAGAAATGAAATTCAGTGCGGATTGGATGACAGGCACCCTAGGCACCCAGGATCGGCTTTAGTTTCATCGTGTATCTCTTAAGCCGGCAGAGAAACCCACCTGATATGCGCTCCACACAATTGAATAGAGACGCCGTTGATTTTCTATGGGAATTGCAGAAATGACTTCTAAGCCTCAAAATAATGACTTTTTTTTCCTAAGGTGGTAGGAATGAAACTCAGTGCGGGCTGGATGGGGTCCCCCCTGGGCACCGCAGACCTAAGCTTGTTTAACTCCTACCTCTTAAAGGGACCGAGAAAAAATGACCTTTTCTGCACTCCAATGTAAGTCAATGGGGCGATTTTTTGGCTATGTGCTAGAAATGAAATTCAGTGCGGATTGGATGACAGGCACCCTAGGCACCCAGGATCGGCTTTAGTTTCACGTGTATCTCTTAAGCCGGCAGAGGAAAACCCACCTGATATGCGCTCCACACAATTGAATAGAGACGCCGTTGATTTTCTATGGGAATTGCAGAAATGACTTCTAAGCCTCAAAATAATGACTTTTTTTCCTAAGGTGGTAGGAATGAAACTCAGTGCGGGCTGGATGGGGTCCCCCCTGGGCACCGCAGACCTAAGCTTGTTTAACTCCTACCTCTTAAAGGGACCGAGAAAAAATGACCTTTTCTGCACTCCAATGTAAGTCAATGGGGCGATTTTTTGGCTATGTGCTAGAAATGAAATTCAGTGCGGATTGGATGACAGGCACCCTAGGCACCCAGGATCGGCTTTAGTTTCACGTGTATCTCTTAAGCCGGCAGAGAAAACCCACCTGATATGCGCTCCACACAATTGAATAGAGACGCCGTTGATTTTCTATGGGAATTGCAGAAATGACTTCTAAGCCTCAAAATAATGACTTTTTTTTCCTAAGGTGGTAGGAATGAAACTCAGTGCGGGCTGGATGGGGTCCCCCCTGGGCACCGCAGACCTAAGCTTGTTTAACTCCTACCTCTTAAAGGGACCAAGAAAAAATGACCTTTTCTGCACTCCAATGTAAGTCAATGGGGCGATTTTTTTGGCTATGTGCTAGAAATGAAATTCAGTGCGGATTGGATGACAGGCACCCTAGGCACCAGGATCGGCTTTAGTTTCACGTGTATCTCTTAAGCCGGCAGAGAAAACCCACCTGATATGCGCTCCACACAATTGAATAGAGACGCCGTTGATTTTCTATGGGAATTGCAGAAATGACTTCTAAGCCTCAAAATAATGACTTTTTTTCCTAAGGTGGTAGGAATGAAACTCAGTGCGGGCTGGATGGGGTCCCCCCTGGGCACCGCAGACCTAAGCTTGTTTAACTCCTACCTCTTAAAGGGACCGAGAAAAAATGACCTTTTCTGCACTCCAATGTAAGTCAATGGGGCGATTTTTTGGCTATGTGCTAGAAATGAAATTCAGTGCGGATTGGATGACAGGCACCCTAGGCACCCAGGATCGGCTTTAGTTTCACGTGTATCTCTTAAGCCGGCAGAGAAAACCCACCTGATATGCGCTCCACACAATTGAATAGAGACGCCATTGATTTTCTATGGGAATTGCAGAAATGACTTCTAAGCCTCAAAATAATGACTTTTTTTTCCTAAGGTGGTAGGAATGAAACTCAGTGCGGGCTGGATGGGGTCCCCCCTGGGCACCGCAGACCTAAGCTTGTTTAACTCCTACCTCTTAAAGGGACCGAGAAAAAATGACCTTTTCTGCACTCCAATGTAAGTCAATGGGGCGATTTTTTGGCTATGTGCTAGAAATGAAATTCAGTGCGGATTGGATGACAGGCACCCTAGGCACCCAGGATAGGCTTTAGTTTCACGTGTATCTCTTAAGTGGCAGAGAAAACCCACCTGACATGCGCTCCACACAATTGAATAGAGACGCCGTTGATTTTCTATGGGAATTGCAGAAATGACTTCTAAGCCTCAAAATAATGACTTTTTTTCCTAAGGTGGTAGGAATGAAACTCAGTGCGGGCTGGATGGGGTCCCCCCTGGGCACCGCAGACCTAAGCTTGTTTAACTCCTACCTCTTAAAGGGACCGAGAAAAAATGACCTTTTTCTGCACTCCAATGTAAGTCAATGGGGCCGATTTTTTGGCTATGTGCTAGAAATGAAAATTCAGTGCGGATTGGATGACAGGCACCCCTAGGCACCCAGGATCGGCTTTAGTTTCATGTGTATCTCTTAAGCCGGCAGAGAAAACCCACCTGATATGCGCTCCACACAATTGAATAGAGACGCCGTTGATTTTCTATGGGAATTGCAGAAATGACTTCTAAGCCTCGAAATAATGACTTTTTTTCCTAAGGTGGTAGGAATGAAACTCAGTGCGGGCTGGATGGGGTCCCCCCTGGGCACCGCAGACCTAAGCTTGTTTAACTCCTACCTCTTAAAGGGACCGAGAAAAAATGACCTTTTCTGCACTCCAATGTAAGTCAATGGGGCGATTTTTTGGCTATGTGCTAGAAATGAAATTCAGTGCGGATTGGATGACAGGCACCCTAGGCACCCAGGATCGGCTTTAGTTTCACGTGTATCTCTTAAGCCGGCAGAGAAAACCCACCTGATATGCGCTCCACACAATTGAATAGAGACGCCGTTGATTTTCTATGGGAATTGCAGAAATGACTTCTAAGCCTCAAAATAATGACTTTTTTTCCTAAGGTGGTAGGAATGAAACTCAGTGCGGGCTGGATGGGGTCCCCCCTGGGCACCGCAGACCTAAGCTTGTTTAACTCCTACCTCTTAAAGGGACCGAGAAAAAATGACCTTTTCTGCACTCCAATGTAAGTCAATGGGGCGATTTTTTGGCTATGTGCTAGAAATGAAATTCAGTGCGGATTGGATGACAGGCACCCTAGGCACCCAGGATCGGCTTTAGTTTCACGTGTATCTCTTAAGCCGGCAGAGAAAACCCACCTGATATGCGCTCCACACAATTGAATAGAGACGCCGTTGATTTTCTATGGGAATTGCAGAAATGACTTCTAAGCCTCAAAATAATGACTTTTTTTCCTAAGGTGGTAGGAATGAAACTCAGTGCGGGCTGGATGGGGTCCCCCCTGGGCACCGCAGACCTAAGCTTGTTTAACTCCTACCTCTTAAAGGGACCGAGAAAAAATGACCTTTTCTGCACTCCAATGTAAGTCAATGGGGCGATTTTTTGGCTATGTGCTAGAAATGAAATTCAGTGCGGATTGGATGACAGGCACCCTAGGCACCCAGGATCGGCTTTAGTTTCACGTGTATCTCTTAAGCCGGCAGAGAAAACCCACCTGATATGCGCTCCACACAATTGAATAGAGACGCCGTTGATTTTCTATGGGAATTGCAGAAATGACTTCTAAGCCTCAAAATAATGACTTTTTTTCCTAAGGTGGTAGGAATGAAACTCAGTGCGGGCTGGATGGGGTCCCCCCTGGGCACCGCAGACCTAAGCTTGTTTAACTCCTACCTCTTAAAGGGACCGAGAAAAAATGACCTTTTCTGCACTCCAATGTAAGTCAATGGGGCGATTTTTTGGCTATGTGCTAGAAATGAAATTCAGTGCGGATTGGATGACAGGCACCCTAGGCACCCAGGATCGGCTTTAGTTTCACGTGTATCTCTTAAGCCGGCAGAGAAAACCCACCTGATATGCGCTCCACACAATTGAATAGAGACGCCGTTGATTTTCTATGGGAATTGCAGAAATGACTTCTAAGCCTCAAAATAATGACTTTTTTTCCTAAGGTGGTAGGAATGAAACTCAGTGCGGGCTGGATGGGGTCCCCCCTGGGCACCGCAGACCTAAGCTTGTTTAACTCCTACCTCTTAAAGGGACCGAGAAAAAATGACCTTTTCTGCACTCCAATGTAAGTCAATGGGGCGATTTTTTGGCTATGTGCTAGAAATGAAATTCAGTGCGGATTGGATGACAGGCACCCTAGGCACCCAGGATCGGCTTTAGTTTCACGTGTATCTCTTAAGCCGGCAGAGAAAACCCACCTGATATGCGCTCCACACAATTGAATAGAGACGCCGTTGATTTTCTATGGGAATTGCAGAAATGACTTCTAAGCCTCAAAATAATGACTTTTTTTCCTAAGGTGGTAGGAATGAAACTCAGTGCGGGCTGGATGGGGTCCCCCCTGGGCACCGCAGACCTAAGCTTGTTTAACTCCTACCTCTTAAAGGGACCGAGAAAAAATGACCTTTTCTGCACTCCAATGTAAGTCAATGGGGCGATTTTTTGGCTATGTGCTAGAAATGAAATTCAGTGCGGATTGGATGACAGGCACCCTAGGCACCCAGGATCGGCTTTAGTTTCACGTGTATCTCTTAAGCCGGCAGAGAAAACCCACCTGATATGCGCTCCACACAATTGAATAGAGACGCCGTTGATTTTCTATGGGAATTGCAGAAATGACTTCTAAGCCTCAAAATAATGACTTTTTTTCCTAAGGTGGTAGGAATGAAACTCAGTGCGGGCTGGATGGGGTCCCCCCTGGGCACCGCAGACCTAAGCTTGTTTAACTCCTACCTCTTAAAGGGACCGAGAAAAAATGACCTTTTCTGCACTCCAATGTAAGTCAATGGGGCGATTTTTTGGCTATGTGCTAGAAATGAAATTCAGTGCGGATTGGATGACAGGCACCCTAGGCACCCAGGATCGGCTTTAGTTTCACGTGTATCTCTTAAGCCGGCAGAGAAAACCCACCTGATATGCGCTCCACACAATTGAATAGAGACGCCGTTGATTTTCTATGGGAATTGCAGAAATGACTTCTAAGCCTCAAAATAATGACTTTTTTTCCTAAGGTGGTAGGAATGAAACTCAGTGCGGGCTGGATGGGGTCCCCCCTGGGCACCGCAGACCTAAGCTTGTTTAACTCCTACCTCTTAAAGGGACCGAGAAAAAATGACCTTTTCTGCACTCCAATGTAAGTCAATGGGGCGATTTTTTGGCTATGTGCTAGAAATGAAATTCAGTGCGGATTGGATGACAGGCACCCTAGGCACCCAGGATCGGCTTTAGTTTCACGTGTATCTCTTAAGCCGGCAGAGAAAACCCACCTGATATGCGCTCCACACAATTGAATAGAGACGCCGTTGATTTTCTATGGGAATTGCAGAAATGACTTCTAAGCCTCAAAATAATGACTTTTTTTCCTAAGGTGGTAGGAATGAAACTCAGTGCGGGCTGGATGGGGTCCCCCCTGGGCACCGCAGACCTAAGCTTGTTTAACTCCTACCTCTTAAAGGGACCGAGAAAAAATGACCTTTTCTGCACTCCAATGTAAGTCAATGGGGCGATTTTTTGGCTATGTGCTAGAAATGAAATTCAGTGCGGATTGGATGACAGGCACCCTAGGCACCCAGGATCGGCTTTAGTTTCACGTGTATCTCTTAAGCCGGCAGAGAAAACCCACCTGATATGCGCTCCACACAATTGAATAGAGACGCCGTTGATTTTCTATGGGAATTGCAGAAATGACTTCTAAGCCTCAAAATAATGACTTTTTTTCCTAAGGTGGTAGGAATGAAACTCAGTGCGGGCTGGATGGGGTCCCCCCTGGGCACCGCAGACCTAAGCTTGTTTAACTCCTACCTCTTAAAGGGACCGAGAAAAAATGACCTTTTCTGCACTCCAATGTAAGTCAATGGGGCGATTTTTTGGCTATGTGCTAGAAATGAAATTCAGTGCGGATTGGATGACAGGCACCCTAGGCACCCAGGATCGGCTTTAGTTTCACGTGTATCTCTTAAGCCGGCAGAGAAAACCCACCTGATATGCGCTCCACACAATTGAATAGAGACGCCGTTGATTTTCTATGGGAATTGCAGAAATGACTTCTAAGCCTCAAAATAATGACTTTTTTTCCTAAGGTGGTAGGAATGAAACTCAGTGCGGGCTGGATGGGGTCCCCCCTGGGCACCGCAGACCTAAGCTTGTTTAACTCCTACCTCTTAAAGGGACCGAGAAAAAATGACCTTTTCTGCACTCCAATGTAAGTCAATGGGGCGATTTTTTGGCTATGTGCTAGAAATGAAATTCAGTGCGGATTGGATGACAGGCACCCTAGGCACCCAGGATCGGCTTTAGTTTCACGTGTATCTCTTAAGCCGGCAGAGAAAACCCACCTGATATGCGCTCCACACAATTGAATAGAGACGCCGTTGATTTTCTATGGGAATTGCAGAAATGACTTCTAAGCCTCAAAATAATGACTTTTTTTCCTAAGGTGGTAGGAATGAAACTCAGTGCGGGCTGGATGGGGTCCCCCCTGGGCACCGCAGACCTAAGCTTGTTTAACTCCTACCTCTTAAAGGGACCGAGAAAAAATGACCTTTTCTGCACTCCAATGTAAGTCAATGGGGCGATTTTTTGGCTATGTGCTAGAAATGAAATTCAGTGCGGATTGGATGACAGGCACCCTAGGCACCCAGGATCGGCTTTAGTTTCACGTGTATCTCTTAAGCCGGCAGAGAAAACCCACCTGATATGCGCTCCACACAATTGAATAGAGACGCCGTTGATTTTCTATGGGAATTGCAGAAATGACTTCTAAGCCTCAAAATAATGACTTTTTTTCCTAAGGTGGTAGGAATGAAACTCAGTGCGGGCTGGATGGGGTCCCCCCTGGGCACCGCAGACCTAAGCTTGTTTAACTCCTACCTCTTAAAGGGACCGAGAAAAAATGACCTTTTCTGCACTCCAATGTAAGTCAATGGGGCGATTTTTTGGCTATGTGCTAGAAATGAAATTCAGTGCGGATTGGATGACAGGCACCCTAGGCACCCAGGATCGGCTTTAGTTTCACGTGTATCTCTTAAGCCGGCAGAGAAAACCCACCTGATATGCGCTCCACACAATTGAATAGAGACGCCGTTGATTTTCTATGGGAATTGCAGAAATGACTTCTAAGCCTCAAAATAATGACTTTTTTTCCTAAGGTGGTAGGAATGAAACTCAGTGCGGGCTGGATGGGGTCCCCCCTGGGCACCGCAGACCTAAGCTTGTTTAACTCCTACCTCTTAAAGGGACCGAGAAAAAATGACCTTTTCTGCACTCCAATGTAAGTCAATGGGGCGATTTTTTGGCTATGTGCTAGAAATGAAATTCAGTGCGGATTGGATGACAGGCACCCTAGGCACCCAGGATCGGCTTTAGTTTCACGTGTATCTCTTAAGCCGGCAGAGAAAACCCACCTGATATGCGCTCCACACAATTGAATAGAGACGCCGTTGATTTTCTATGGGAATTGCAGAAATGACTTCTAAGCCTCAAAATAATGACTTTTTTTCCTAAGGTGGTAGGAATGAAACTCAGTGCGGGCTGGATGGGGTCCCCCCTGGGCACCGCAGACCTAAGCTTGTTTAACTCCTACCTCTTAAAGGGACCGAGAAAAAATGACCTTTTCTGCACTCCAATGTAAGTCAATGGGGCGATTTTTTGGCTATGTGCTAGAAATGAAATTCAGTGCGGATTGGATGACAGGCACCCTAGGCACCCAGGATCGGCTTTAGTTTCACGTGTATCTCTTAAGCCGGCAGAGAAAACCCACCTGATATGCGCTCCACACAATTGAATAGAGACGCCGTTGATTTTCTATGGGAATTGCAGAAATGACTTCTAAGCCTCAAAATAATGACTTTTTTTCCTAAGGTGGTAGGAATGAAACTCAGTGCGGGCTGGATGGGGTCCCCCCTGGGCACCGCAGACCTAAGCTTGTTTAACTCCTACCTCTTAAAGGGACCGAGAAAAAATGACCTTTTCTGCACTCCAATGTAAGTCAATGGGGCGATTTTTTGGCTATGTGCTAGAAATGAAATTCAGTGCGGATTGGATGACAGGCACCCTAGGCACCCAGGATCGGCTTTAGTTTCACGTGTATCTCTTAAGCCGGCAGAGAAAACCCACCTGATATGCGCTCCACACAATTGAATAGAGACGCCGTTGATTTTCTATGGGAATTGCAGAAATGACTTCTAAGCCTCAAAATAATGACTTTTTTTCCTAAGGTGGTAGGAATGAAACTCAGTGCGGGCTGGATGGGGTCCCCCCTGGGCACCGCAGACCTAAGCTTGTTTAACTCCTACCTCTTAAAGGGACCGAGAAAAAATGACCTTTTCTGCACTCCAATGTAAGTCAATGGGGCGATTTTTTGGCTATGTGCTAGAAATGAAATTCAGTGCGGATTGGATGACAGGCACCCTAGGCACCCAGGATCGGCTTTAGTTTCACGTGTATCTCTTAAGCCGGCAGAGAAAACCCACCTGATATGCGCTCCACACAATTGAATAGAGACGCCGTTGATTTTCTATGGGAATTGCAGAAATGACTTCTAAGCCTCAAAATAATGACTTTTTTTCCTAAGGTGGTAGGAATGAAACTCAGTGCGGGCTGGATGGGGTCCCCCCTGGGCACCGCAGACCTAAGCTTGTTTAACTCCTACCTCTTAAAGGGACCGAGAAAAAATGACCTTTTCTGCACTCCAATGTAAGTCAATGGGGCGATTTTTTGGCTATGTGCTAGAAATGAAATTCAGTGCGGATTGGATGACAGGCACCCTAGGCACCCAGGATCGGCTTTAGTTTCACGTGTATCTCTTAAGCCGGCAGAGAAAACCCACCTGATATGCGCTCCACACAATTGAATAGAGACGCCGTTGATTTTCTATGGGAATTGCAGAAATGACTTCTAAGCCTCAAAATAATGACTTTTTTTCCTAAGGTGGTAGGAATGAAACTCAGTGCGGGCTGGATGGGGTCCCCCCTGGGCACCGCAGACCTAAGCTTGTTTAACTCCTACCTCTTAAAGGGACCGAGAAAAAATGACCTTTTCTGCACTCCAATGTAAGTCAATGGGGCGATTTTTTGGCTATGTGCTAGAAATGAAATTCAGTGCGGATTGGATGACAGGCACCCTAGGCACCCAGGATCGGCTTTAGTTTCACGTGTATCTCTTAAGCCGGCAGAGAAAACCCACCTGATATGCGCTCCACACAATTGAATAGAGACGCCGTTGATTTTCTATGGGAATTGCAGAAATGACTTCTAAGCCTCAAAATAATGACTTTTTTTCCTAAGGTGGTAGGAATGAAACTCAGTGCGGGCTGGATGGGGTCCCCCCTGGGCACCGCAGACCTAAGCTTGTTTAACTCCTACCTCTTAAAGGGACCGAGAAAAAATGACCTTTTCTGCACTCCAATGTAAGTCAATGGGGCGATTTTTTGGCTATGTGCTAGAAATGAAATTCAGTGCGGATTGGATGACAGGCACCCTAGGCACCCAGGATCGGCTTTAGTTTCACGTGTATCTCTTAAGCCGGCAGAGAAAACCCACCTGATATGCGCTCCACACAATTGAATAGAGACGCCGTTGATTTTCTATGGGAATTGCAGAAATGACTTCTAAGCCTCAAAATAATGACTTTTTTTCCTAAGGTGGTAGGAATGAAACTCAGTGCGGGCTGGATGGGGTCCCCCCTGGGCACCGCAGACCTAAGCTTGTTTAACTCCTACCTCTTAAAGGGACCGAGAAAAAATGACCTTTTCTGCACTCCAATGTAAGTCAATGGGGCGATTTTTTGGCTATGTGCTAGAAATGAAATTCAGTGCGGATTGGATGACAGGCACCCTAGGCACCCAGGATCGGCTTTAGTTTCACGTGTATCTCTTAAGCCGGCAGAGAAAACCCACCTGATATGCGCTCCACACAATTGAATAGAGACGCCGTTGATTTTCTATGGGAATTGCAGAAATGACTTCTAAGCCTCAAAATAATGACTTTTTTTCCTAAGGTGGTAGGAATGAAACTCAGTGCGGGCTGGATGGGGTCCCCCCTGGGCACCGCAGACCTAAGCTTGTTTAACTCCTACCTCTTAAAGGGACCGAGAAAAAATGACCTTTTCTGCACTCCAATGTAAGTCAATGGGGCGATTTTTTGGCTATGTGCTAGAAATGAAATTCAGTGCGGATTGGATGACAGGCACCCTAGGCACCCAGGATCGGCTTTAGTTTCACGTGTATCTCTTAAGCCGGCAGAGAAAACCCACCTGATATGCGCTCCACACAATTGAATAGAGACGCCGTTGATTTTCTATGGGAATTGCAGAAATGACTTCTAAGCCTCAAAATAATGACTTTTTTTCCTAAGGTGGTAGGAATGAAACTCAGTGCGGGCTGGATGGGGTCCCCCCTGGGCACCGCAGACCTAAGCTTGTTTAACTCCTACCTCTTAAAGGGACCGAGAAAAAATGACCTTTTCTGCACTCCAATGTAAGTCAATGGGGCGATTTTTTGGCTATGTGCTAGAAATGAAATTCAGTGCGGATTGGATGACAGGCACCCTAGGCACCCAGGATCGGCTTTAGTTTCACGTGTATCTCTTAAGCCGGCAGAGAAAACCCACCTGATATGCGCTCCACACAATTGAATAGAGACGCCGTTGATTTTCTATGGGAATTGCAGAAATGACTTCTAAGCCTCAAAATAATGACTTTTTTTCCTAAGGTGGTAGGAATGAAACTCAGTGCGGGCTGGATGGGGTCCCCCCTGGGCACCGCAGACCTAAGCTTGTTTAACTCCTACCTCTTAAAGGGACCGAGAAAAAATGACCTTTTCTGCACTCCAATGTAAGTCAATGGGGCGATTTTTTGGCTATGTGCTAGAAATGAAATTCAGTGCGGATTGGATGACAGGCACCCTAGGCACCCAGGATCGGCTTTAGTTTCACGTGTATCTCTTAAGCCGGCAGAGAAAACCACCTGATATGCGCTCCACACAATTGAATAGAGACGCCGTTGATTTTCTATGGGAATTGCAGAAATGACTTCTAAGCCTCAAAATAATGACTTTTTTTCCTAAGGTGGTAGGAATGAAACTCAGTGCGGGCTGGATGGGGTCCCCCCTGGGCACCGCAGACCTAAGCTTGTTTAACTCCTACCTCTTAAAGGGACCGAGAAAAAATGACCTTTTCTGCACTCCAATGTAAGTCAATGGGGCGATTTTTTGGCTATGTGCTAGAAATGAAATTCAGTGCGGATTGGATGACAGGCACCCTAGGCACCCAGGATCGGCTTTAGTTTCACGTGTATCTCTTAAGCCGGCAGAGAAAACCCACCTGATATGCGCTCCACACAATTGAATAGAGACGCCGTTGATTTTCTATGGGAATTGCAGAAATGACTTCTAAGCCTCAAAATAATGACTTTTTTTCCTAAGGTGGTAGGAATGAAACTCAGTGCGGGCTGGATGGGGTCCCCCCTGGGCACCGCAGACCTAAGCTTGTTTAACTCCTACCTCTTAAAGGGACCGAGAAAAAATGACCTTTTCTGCACTCCAATGTAAGTCAATGGGGCGATTTTTTGGCTATGTGCTAGAAATGAAATTCAGTGCGGATTGGATGACAGGCACCCTAGGCACCCAGGATCGGCTTTAGTTTCACGTGTATCTCTTAAGCCGGCAGAGAAAACCCACCTGATATGCGCTCCACACAATTGAATAGAGACGCCGTTGATTTTCTATGGGAATTGCAGAAATGACTTCTAAGCCTCAAAATAATGACTTTTTTTCCTAAGGTGGTAGGAATGAAACTCAGTGCGGGCTGGATGGGGTCCCCCCTGGGCACCGCAGACCTAAGCTTGTTTAACTCCTACCTCTTAAAGGGACCGAGAAAAAATGACCTTTTCTGCACTCCAATGTAAGTCAATGGGGCGATTTTTTGGCTATGTGCTAGAAATGAAATTCAGTGCGGATTGGATGACAGGCACCCTAGGCACCCAGGATCGGCTTTAGTTTCACGTGTATCTCTTAAGCCGGCAGAGAAAACCCACCTGATATGCGCTCCACACAATTGAATAGAGACGCCGTTGATTTTCTATGGGAATTGCAGAAATGACTTCTAAGCCTCAAAATAATGACTTTTTTTCCTAAGGTGGTAGGAATGAAACTCAGTGCGGGCTGGATGGGGTCCCCCCTGGGCACCGCAGACCTAAGCTTGTTTAACTCCTACCTCTTAAAGGGACCGAGAAAAAATGACCTTTTCTGCACTCCAATGTAAGTCAATGGGGCGATTTTTTGGCTATGTGCTAGAAATGAAATTCAGTGCGGATTGGATGACAGGCACCCTAGGCACCCAGGATCGGCTTTAGTTTCACGTGTATCTCTTAAGCCGGCAGAGAAAACCCACCTGATATGCGCTCCACACAATTGAATAGAGACGCCGTTGATTTTCTATGGGAATTGCAGAAATGACTTCTAAGCCTCAAAATAATGACTTTTTTTCCTAAGGTGGTAGGAATGAAACTCAGTGCGGGCTGGATGGGGTCCCCCCTGGGCACCGCAGACCTAAGCTTGTTTAACTCCTACCTCTTAAAGGGACCGAGAAAAAATGACCTTTTCTGCACTCCAATGTAAGTCAATGGGGCGATTTTTTGGCTATGTGCTAGAAATGAAATTCAGTGCGGATTGGATGACAGGCACCCTAGGCACCCAGGATCGGCTTTAGTTTCACGTGTATCTCTTAAGCCGGCAGAGAAAACCCACCTGATATGCGCTCCACACAATTGAATAGAGACGCCGTTGATTTTCTATGGGAATTGCAGAAATGACTTCTAAGCCTCAAAATAATGACTTTTTTTCCTAAGGTGGTAGGAATGAAACTCAGTGCGGGCTGGATGGGGTCCCCCCTGGGCACCGCAGACCTAAGCTTGTTTAACTCCTACCTCTTAAAGGGACCGAGAAAAAATGACCTTTTCTGCACTCCAATGTAAGTCAATGGGGCGATTTTTTGGCTATGTGCTAGAAATGAAATTCAGTGCGGATTGGATGACAGGCACCCTAGGCACCCAGGATCGGCTTTAGTTTCACGTGTATCTCTTAAGCCGGCAGAGAAAACCCACCTGATATGCGCTCCACACAATTGAATAGAGACGCCGTTGATTTTCTATGGGAATTGCAGAAATGACTTCTAAGCCTCAAAATAATGACTTTTTTTCCTAAGGTGGTAGGAATGAAACTCAGTGCGGGCTGGATGGGGTCCCCCCTGGGCACCGCAGACCTAAGCTTGTTTAACTCCTACCTCTTAAAGGGACCGAGAAAAAATGACCTTTTCTGCACTCCAATGTAAGTCAATGGGGCGATTTTTTGGCTATGTGCTAGAAATGAAATTCAGTGCGGATTGGATGACAGGCACCCTAGGCACCCAGGATCGGCTTTAGTTTCACGTGTATCTCTTAAGCCGGCAGAGAAAACCCACCTGATATGCGCTCCACACAATTGAATAGAGACGCCGTTGATTTTCTATGGGAATTGCAGAAATGACTTCTAAGCCTCAAAATAATGACTTTTTTTCCTAAGGTGGTAGGAATGAAACTCAGTGCGGGCTGGATGGGGTCCCCCCTGGGCACCGCAGACCTAAGCTTGTTTAACTCCTACCTCTTAAAGGGACCGAGAAAAAATGACCTTTTCTGCACTCCAATGTAAGTCAATGGGGCGATTTTTTGGCTATGTGCTAGAAATGAAATTCAGTGCGGATTGGATGACAGGCACCCTAGGCACCCAGGATCGGCTTTAGTTTCACGTGTATCTCTTAAGCCGGCAGAGAAAACCCACCTGATATGCGCTCCACACAATTGAATAGAGACGCCGTTGATTTTCTATGGGAATTGCAGAAATGACTTCTAAGCCTCAAAATAATGACTTTTTTTCCTAAGGTGGTAGGAATGAAACTCAGTGCGGGCTGGATGGGGTCCCCCCTGGGCACCGCAGACCTAAGCTTGTTTAACTCCTACCTCTTAAAGGGACCGAGAAAAAATGACCTTTTCTGCACTCCAATGTAAGTCAATGGGGCGATTTTTTGGCTATGTGCTAGAAATGAAATTCAGTGCGGATTGGATGACAGGCACCCTAGGCACCCAGGATCGGCTTTAGTTTCACGTGTATCTCTTAAGCCGGCAGAGAAAACCCACCTGATATGCGCTCCACACAATTGAATAGAGACGCCGTTGATTTTCTATGGGAATTGCAGAAATGACTTCTAAGCCTCAAAATAATGACTTTTTTTCCTAAGGTGGTAGGAATGAAACTCAGTGCGGGCTGGATGGGGTCCCCCCTGGGCACCGCAGACCTAAGCTTGTTTAACTCCTACCTCTTAAAGGGACCGAGAAAAAATGACCTTTTCTGCACTCCAATGTAAGTCAATGGGGCGATTTTTTGGCTATGTGCTAGAAATGAAATTCAGTGCGGATTGGATGACAGGCACCCTAGGCACCCAGGATCGGCTTTAGTTTCACGTGTATCTCTTAAGCCGGCAGAGAAAACCCACCTGATATGCGCTCCACACAATTGAATAGAGACGCCGTTGATTTTCTATGGGAATTGCAGAAATGACTTCTAAGCCTCAAAATAATGACTTTTTTTCCTAAGGTGGTAGGAATGAAACTCAGTGCGGGCTGGATGGGGTCCCCCCTGGGCACCGCAGACCTAAGCTTGTTTAACTCCTACCTCTTAAAGGGACCGAGAAAAAATGACCTTTTCTGCACTCCAATGTAAGTCAATGGGGCGATTTTTTGGCTATGTGCTAGAAATGAAATTCAGTGCGGATTGGATGACAGGCACCCTAGGCACCCAGGATCGGCTTTAGTTTCACGTGTATCTCTTAAGCCGGCAGAGAAAACCCACCTGATATGCGCTCCACACAATTGAATAGAGACGCCGTTGATTTTCTATGGGAATTGCAGAAATGACTTCTAAGCCTCAAAATAATGACTTTTTTTCCTAAGGTGGTAGGAATGAAACTCAGTGCGGGCTGGATGGGGTCCCCCCTGGGCACCGCAGACCTAAGCTTGTTTAACTCCTACCTCTTAAAGGGACCGAGAAAAAATGACCTTTTCTGCACTCCAATGTAAGTCAATGGGGCGATTTTTTGGCTATGTGCTAGAAATGAAATTCAGTGCGGATTGGATGACAGGCACCCTAGGCACCCAGGATCGGCTTTAGTTTCACGTGTATCTCTTAAGCCGGCAGAGAAAACCCACCTGATATGCGCTCCACACAATTGAATAGAGACGCCGTTGATTTTCTATGGGAATTGCAGAAATGACTTCTAAGCCTCAAAATAATGACTTTTTTTCCTAAGGTGGTAGGAATGAAACTCAGTGCGGGCTGGATGGGGTCCCCCCTGGGCACCGCAGACCTAAGCTTGTTTAACTCCTACCTCTTAAAGGGACCGAGAAAAAATGACCTTTTCTGCACTCCAATGTAAGTCAATGGGGCGATTTTTTGGCTATGTGCTAGAAATGAAATTCAGTGCGGATTGGATGACAGGCACCCTAGGCACCCAGGATCGGCTTTAGTTTCACGTGTATCTCTTAAGCCGGCAGAGAAAACCCACCTGATATGCGCTCCACACAATTGAATAGAGACGCCGTTGATTTTCTATGGGAATTGCAGAAATGACTTCTAAGCCTCAAAATAATGACTTTTTTTCCTAAGGTGGTAGGAATGAAACTCAGTGCGGGCTGGATGGGGTCCCCCCTGGGCACCGCAGACCTAAGCTTGTTTAACTCCTACCTCTTAAAGGGACCGAGAAAAAATGACCTTTTCTGCACTCCAATGTAAGTCAATGGGGCGATTTTTTGGCTATGTGCTAGAAATGAAATTCAGTGCGGATTGGATGACAGGCACCCTAGGCACCCAGGATCGGCTTTAGTTTCACGTGTATCTCTTAAGCCGGCAGAGAAAACCCACCTGATATGCGCTCCACACAATTGAATAGAGACGCCGTTGATTTTCTATGGGAATTGCAGAAATGACTTCTAAGCCTCAAAATAATGACTTTTTTTCCTAAGGTGGTAGGAATGAAACTCAGTGCGGGCTGGATGGGGTCCCCCCTGGGCACCGCAGACCTAAGCTTGTTTAACTCCTACCTCTTAAAGGGACCGAGAAAAAATGACCTTTTCTGCACTCCAATGTAAGTCAATGGGGCGATTTTTTGGCTATGTGCTAGAAATGAAATTCAGTGCGGATTGGATGACAGGCACCCTAGGCACCCAGGATCGGCTTTAGTTTCACGTGTATCTCTTAAGCCGGCAGAGAAAACCCACCTGATATGCGCTCCACACAATTGAATAGAGACGCCGTTGATTTTCTATGGGAATTGCAGAAATGACTTCTAAGCCTCAAAATAATGACTTTTTTTCCTAAGGTGGTAGGAATGAAACTCAGTGCGGGCTGGATGGGGTCCCCCCTGGGCACCGCAGACCTAAGCTTGTTTAACTCCTACCTCTTAAAGGGACCGAGAAAAAATGACCTTTTCTGCACTCCAATGTAAGTCAATGGGGCGATTTTTTGGCTATGTGCTAGAAATGAAATTCAGTGCGGATTGGATGACAGGCACCCTAGGCACCCAGGATCGGCTTTAGTTTCACGTGTATCTCTTAAGCCGGCAGAGAAAACCCACCTGATATGCGCTCCACACAATTGAATAGAGACGCCGTTGATTTTCTATGGGAATTGCAGAAATGACTTCTAAGCCTCAAAATAATGACTTTTTTTCCTAAGGTGGTAGGAATGAAACTCAGTGCGGGCTGGATGGGGTCCCCCCTGGGCACCGCAGACCTAAGCTTGTTTAACTCCTACCTCTTAAAGGGACCGAGAAAAAATGACCTTTTCTGCACTCCAATGTAAGTCAATGGGGCGATTTTTTGGCTATGTGCTAGAAATGAAATTCAGTGCGGATTGGATGACAGGCACCCTAGGCACCCAGGATCGGCTTTAGTTTCACGTGTATCTCTTAAGCCGGCAGAGAAAACCCACCTGATATGCGCTCCACACAATTGAATAGAGACGCCGTTGATTTTCTATGGGAATTGCAGAAATGACTTCTAAGCCTCAAAATAATGACTTTTTTTCCTAAGGTGGTAGGAATGAAACTCAGTGCGGGCTGGATGGGGTCCCCCCTGGGCACCGCAGACCTAAGCTTGTTTAACTCCTACCTCTTAAAGGGACCGAGAAAAAATGACCTTTTCTGCACTCCAATGTAAGTCAATGGGGCGATTTTTTGGCTATGTGCTAGAAATGAAATTCAGTGCGGATTGGATGACAGGCACCCTAGGCACCCAGGATCGGCTTTAGTTTCACGTGTATCTCTTAAGCCGGCAGAGAAAACCCACCTGATATGCGCTCCACACAATTGAATAGAGACGCCGTTGATTTTCTATGGGAATTGCAGAAATGACTTCTAAGCCTCAAAATAATGACTTTTTTTCCTAAGGTGGTAGGAATGAAACTCAGTGCGGGCTGGATGGGGTCCCCCCTGGGCACCGCAGACCTAAGCTTGTTTAACTCCTACCTCTTAAAGGGACCGAGAAAAAATGACCTTTTCTGCACTCCAATGTAAGTCAATGGGGCGATTTTTTGGCTATGTGCTAGAAATGAAATTCAGTGCGGATTGGATGACAGGCACCCTAGGCACCCAGGATCGGCTTTAGTTTCACGTGTATCTCTTAAGCCGGCAGAGAAAACCCACCTGATATGCGCTCCACACAATTGAATAGAGACGCCGTTGATTTTCTATGGGAATTGCAGAAATGACTTCTAAGCCTCAAAATAATGACTTTTTTTCCTAAGGTGGTAGGAATGAAACTCAGTGCGGGCTGGATGGGGTCCCCCCTGGGCACCGCAGACCTAAGCTTGTTTAACTCCTACCTCTTAAAGGGACCGAGAAAAAATGACCTTTTCTGCACTCCAATGTAAGTCAATGGGGCGATTTTTTGGCTATGTGCTAGAAATGAAATGCAGTGCGGATTGGATGACAGGCACCCTAGGCACCCAGGATCGGCTTTAGTTTCACGTGTATCTCTTAAGCCGGCAGAGAAACCCACCTGATATGCGCTCCACACAATTGAATAGAGACGCCGTTGATTTTCTATGGGATTGCAGAAATGACTTCTAAGCCTCAAAATAATGACTTTTTTTCCTAAGGTGGTAGGAATGAAACTCAGTGCGGGCTGGATGGGGTCCCCCCTGGGCGCAGACCTAAGCTTGTTTAACTCACTTAAAGGG
>NW_027210263.1:0-88654 GCF_027789765.1 Dendropsophus ebraccatus | reverse complement strand
GGCAATTACGCACGCGGTGATACCAAACATGTTTGTTTATTTATTTATATTTATAACATGGGGAAAAGGGGAGTGATTCAAACTTTATTAGGGGAGGTTTTTTTTTTTTTTTACTTTTACACATATACTAGAAGCCCCCCCTCAACTTTGAAGCTGCATCTGATTACTTTATTAGGGAAGGACCTGGGACCACGGCACCTCCTCTGCACCCACTTCAGTTCAGCCATGTCCTTTTTATATGCTGGTGCCCCAAAACTGTATACAGTATTCTATATGTGGTTTTGACCTGTGATTTATAAGGAGGCAAAACTGCTGCCTGGCACTGATCACTAAAGTTGAGTTTACTGTCCACCAATAGCCAGGTCCTTTTCGGAAGCTGTTTTACCCAGTATTTATATTTTAGCACATAACTGTACTTATTATTATTTATATGCCCAAGAGCATAACCTTACATTTATCTGCATTAAACTTCATTTGCCATTTCTCTGCCTAAGTTTCCAGCTTCTCCAAATCCCTCTGTGATATTTTATTATGCTCCTCTGTGGTGATTACCCATTTTATTTTCATATGCAAAAATGGTGATTTTACTCTGTAGCCCCTCTACAAGGTCATTAAAAAATATATTAAAAAGAAGAGGACCCCACACTGAGCCCTAGGGTACCCCATAGTAACTGTGACCCAATTACTTGTTTGTCCCCTGGTCCCAGCATCCAATTTTGTAGACAAACCTTTCATACGGCACAGTATCAAATGCCTTTGATGCACATCCACAGCCTCCCTCAGGTCCAGTCTGTAACGGACCTCCTCATAGAAGCCGATCAGATTAGTCTGACAGGATCGATCCCTCATAAATCCATGCTGGTGCTGGTTATAAGATTATTTTCATTAAGATACTCCAGTATTGCATCTCTTAAAAATCCCTCAAATACTTTACTACAATAGCTATGTGTCAGTTTTGTGGAACAATCCTTTCTAACACAGTACTTAATTCTGGGGGATGTATGGATTTTATTGTTTTTAGGGGCCTTCCTCCACCATTACATCCAGATGATTTTTGAGGGGACCAACATTTTCAGCTTTTAGTATCTTAGTATTATATAAGTAAAGAACATTTTGGGATTTTTTTACTTCTGTGGCAATCCTTCTTTCTCTGCAATTTTGCTTCTTTTTTATTTTAATTTTTTTTTTTTACACATTTATTCTTCTGCCTATTATTGTTCAATACTTCCCTATTACCTTTTGGTTTAGTAGGCTGAATGCTTGTTCTGTTCTTTATAGCCATAACTACAGCTGCAGTCAACCACATTGGTTTCTCCTATTTCTACTACGTTTATTCCCATATGGCAATCATCATTCACAAGATCTACCCATGATGTGCTCTTAAAAATGCCCATTTCTTTTGTGTACTTTTACTTCTCAGGCATTGCCCAGTCTCTGTCCCCAAAATCCTAAATTTTTGGAAATTAGCCTTCCTGGAATTTAACGTTTTATAGCTTCGATATTCTGTTTGGCCTGTTTGTTAAAATCAGGTCCAGAACACGCTCCCCCTTGTTAGTTCCTACACTAGTTGGGAAAGGTAATTGTGTTCTATTATTTCCAAAAACCTGCATTCTTTGCTGGAGCTACAGGTTTCTCCTTCCCAGGGAATATTGGGTTAGTTGAAGTCACCCACCCATAATAATGACTCACTGTGTGCTGCTGCCTCATCTAGTTGTCTTATTAGGAGATTTTCTGCTTCTTCCAGTAGACTTTGAGACAAGTATTTTATTATCTCCCCCCCCCCCCCCTTATTTCCACCAAAGAGTCTCTACATTATCATCACTTATATCCTCCTGCATAATGGGCTAAGGCAGGATTAAAGATATAGGCAGACCACTTCCCCTTTCTAATTTTAACAGTAATTTCTTAACAGGACTATAAACCCTGCAGATTAACCACCCAGTCATAGCTATCATCCATCCAGTCTTGCTTATCCTCCACTAATCATATTCTCTTCCTCTATTATCAGTTCTAATTCCTCAGCTTATTATAGTGAGGCTCCTAGCATTAGTATACTATTATATACTATAAAGGCAAAGTCTTCCTACTGAGGTGTCTAGTATCAAGTGTAGAAGTCTCCATTGGTCATCCATCTGTGTTAAGGATGTCATATTTTGTACATTTATTGAAGCCATTATAATATGGCACTGACCTTCTAAACATGTAAAGATGTTTACATTCCTTAAAGGGCTATTCCAAGAAAAATTGACAGGATTGCGTGGGGTCCAACCTCTGTATCTCCGTATATGGACCTGCTTACTCTCTTATTATTAGAGGCAGGTGACCCGAAGCTCTATTCATTCCTATGAAGCGGCGGAAAGAGCAGATTACGCTGGAAGAGAACAGTACTCTGCTCTTTCCGTCGGCTCCATAAGAATTAATAGAGCGACGAGTCACGCGCCATACCCATGGCTTTATTCATAACAGAGCCGGAAGGACCCATTATGGAGATCGTGGGGGTACAGAGGTCGGACTCCCTACAATCTTCTACTTTATTTTGGGGAATGTAGAGAGTTACTTTTTCCTAGAGTACCCCTTTAACCCCTTGCCTCTGCAGCCTGTTTTGGCCTTAATGCCTGGGGCCTATTTTTCAAATCTGACCTGTCTCTCTTCATGTAGTGATAACTCTGCGGTGCTTTTAACTATCTCGGTTATTCTGAGATTGTTTTTTTGTGACATATTCCTCTTTATGTTTGTGGTATACTTTGGTTGATACACTCAGTAGTTTTTGTAAACAACACATTTATGCAAAACGCTTTAAAAATTTACGTTTCTTATATTCAAAATTCTCTTTTCCTAAGATAGTCATTTTACATAAACAAATTATTACTACAACATCAACAACATGTCTACTTTATGGTGACGTCATTTGGTGAACGTCCTGTACTTTTAGGATGGTAGAGGGCTTTGAAATTTTGAAGCGATTTTTCATATTTTCAGGAAAATTTCTAATTCTAATTTTATTAGCGACCAGTTCAGTCCTGTAGTGGATTTGTGGGGCCTGTAAATTTCTCCACTGTAAAAAATTGCACCCCCCAAAATATTCAAAGTAGCATTTCATAAGCTTTTTACCCTTTAGGTGTTTCACAGAAATTTAAGCAAGTTAGAGGGGAAATGTAAAATTTTCATTTTTTTGGCAGATATTCTATTTTAACCCATTTTTTCCTCTAACACAGCAAATACTGAGAAAAACAACTCAATGCAAAGCATCACCTGACTCAACCACAGGCCTCAGACATGATAAAAGAATGCTGAATTCTGGGGCCTTTTTTTTTAGTTTTTTTTTTTTTTAATCCATTATACCATATCACAGAGGCTTTGCAGAGCCAAAATATTTGTGTAAGGCAAGTTGACGTTTCCATCGCTATCATTTTGGGGAACATGTGACACCCTGATCCCTTATTACATTTTTTTATGAGGTGGTACAAATAAAAAAACACAATTTAGCAGCAATTTTTATCTTTTTTTTACGCCGTTAAACTATACTTTACATATGACATTTTATCTTTATTCGTCAGGTTGGTACGATTACAGTGATATCCATTTTATATAGCTTTTGTTAGAGTTTATGGCATTTATACTATAAAAACTGCTTGTGTGTAATATTTTTATTTTTCGCAAATGGAGGTATGTGAGGGCTTTTTTTGCGGCATAAGCTGACACCTTTTGGGTACATGTGACCATTTTGATAGCTTTTTTATTTGTAAGGGGGTGGGATTAACAAAAGAATGTCATTTTAAATATTTTTATTTATTTTACAGCGTTAATCGTGTGGCATAAATAATGTAACGGGTTAATAAACAGGGTTATTACGGACACAGCGATATCAAATATATGTATTTTATTTATAAGGAATCATCTATAAAGGGGGATAGGGAACTGTACTTATTTATTTGGTTTTTTATGATACACTGGGCACCGTCTGGGTTGCTATGGTTAACAACATGTTTATGGTTAATAACATTTTTAGCTAATGTGCATGAAGGGTTAGCAGCCTCAGTGTGATGGGTGTACCACCCCCAAACTGAGTCATCACTCTATTAAACTGACTCCTTCATGTGCATCACTGTGAGGTTGTGCTCAAAAGCAGCAACCCTGGACATACATGCCACATTTTGTGCCAATTTATCACACAGTGACTTTCCTAGGCAGCACTTGCTCCACATGGCTAATCTGCATATGCATTCTGATTGGTCCAACTGTCACATGTTCCATCTGGCCAATCACAGAGCTCTGCAGAACCTTCATCACATGCACTGTCTACTAATATAGGAGAGCTGAATATTGTCACACACCTCCACATGTAGCAGCGCTGAATGTCACCACCCCAGATATAGCAGAGCTGAATGTGTCACCCCCCCCACATGTAGCCAGAGCTGAATATTGTCACCACCTCCCACATGTAGCAGAGCTGAATATTGTCACCACCTCCCACATGTAGCAGAGCTGAATATTGTCAACCACCTCCCACATGTAGCAAAGCTGAATATGTCACCACCCCCAGATATAGCAGAGCTGAATGTGTCACCACCCCCACATGTAGCAGAGCTGAATATTGTCACCACCTCCCACATGTAGCAGAGCTGAATATTGTCACCACCTCCCACATGTAGCAGAGCTGAATATTGTCACCACCTCCCACATGTAGCAAAGCTGAATGTCACCACCCCCCAGATATAGCAGAGCTGAATGTGTCACCACCCCCACATGTAGCAGAGCTGAATATTGTCACCACCTCCCACATGTAGCAGAGCTGAATGTGTCACCACCCCCACATGTAGCAGAGCTGAATATTGTCACCACCTCCCACATGTAGCAGAGCTGAATGTCACCACCCCCAGATATAGCAGAGCTGAATGTGTCACCACCCCCCACATGTAGCAGAGCTGAATATTGTCACCACCTCCCACATGTAGCAGAGCTGAATATTGTCACCACCTCCCACATGTAGCAGAGCTGAATATTGTCACCACCTCCCACATGTAGCAAAGCTGAATATTGTCACCACCCCCCAGATATAGCAGAGCTGAATGTGTCACCACCCCCACATGTAGCAGAGCTGAATATTGTCACCACCTCCCACATGTAGCAGAGCTGAATATTGTCACCACCTCCCACATGTAG
The DNA here is from genome assembly GCF_027789765.1 of Dendropsophus ebraccatus. Taxonomy (NCBI): domain Eukaryota; kingdom Metazoa; phylum Chordata; class Amphibia; order Anura; family Hylidae; genus Dendropsophus; species Dendropsophus ebraccatus. The sequence continues at coordinate 83,491 of NW_027210263.1, read as the reverse complement.
CAGAGCTGAATATTGTCACCACCTCCCACATGTAGCAAAGCTGAATGTCACCACCCCCCAGATATAGCAGAGCTGAATGTGTCACCACCCCCACATGTAGCAGAGCTGAATATTGTCACCACCTCCCACATGTAGCAGAGCTGAATGTGTCACCACCCCCACATGTAGCAGAGCTGAATATTGTCACCACCTCCCACATGTAGCAGAGCTGAATGTCACCACCCCCACATGTAGCAGAGCTGAATATTGTCACCACCTCCCACATGTAGCAGAGCTGACTATTGTCACCACCTCCCACATGTAGCAGAGCTGAATGTCACCACCCCCACATGTAGCAGAGCTGAATATTACCAACCCCACATGTAGCAGAGCTGAATATTGTCACCACCTCCCACATGTAGCAGAGCTGAATATTGTCACCACCTCCCACATGTAGCAGAGCTGAATGTCACCACCCCCAGATATAGCAGAGCTGAATGTGTCACCACCCCCACATGTAGCAGAGCTGAATATTGTCACCACCTCCACATGTAGCAGAGCTGAATATGTCACCACCCCCCACATGTAGCAGAGCTGAATATTGTCACCACCTCCCACATGTAGCAGAGCTGAATGTCACCACCCCCCAGATATAGCAGAGCTGAATGTGTCACCACCCCCACATGTAGCAGAGCTGAATGTGTCACCACCACCCAGGTATAGCAGAGCTGAATATGTCACCACCCCCACATGTAGCAGAGCTGAATATTGTCACCACCTCCCACATGTAGCAGAGCTGAATGTGTCACCACCACCCAGGTATAGCAGAGCTGAATATGTCACCACCCCCCACATGTAGCAGAGCTGAATGTGTCACCCCCCACCCAGGTATAGCAGAGCTGAATGTGTCACCACCCCCCACATGTAGCAGAGCTGAATGTGTCACCACCACCCAGGTATAGCAGAGCTGAATGTGTCACCACCACCCAGGTATAGCAAAGCTGAATGTGTCACAACCATCCACATGTAGCAGTGCTGAATGTGTCACCCCCCCCCCACATGTAGCAGAGCTGAATGTGTCACCACCACCCAGGTATAGCAGAGCTGAATGTGTCACCACCCCCCACATGTAGCAGAGCTGAATATTGTCACCACCTCCCACATGTACCAGAGCTGAATATTGTCACCACCCCCCAGATATAGCAGAGCTGAATGTGTCACCACCCCCCAGGTATAGCAGAGCTGAATATTGTCACCACCACCCAGGTATAGCAGAGCTGAATATGTCACCACCCCCCAGATATAGCAGAGCTGAATGTGTCACCACCCCCCACATGTAGCAGAGCTTAATGTGTCACCACCACCCAGGTATAGCAGAGCTGAATGTGTCACCACCCCCCACATGTAGCAGAGCTGAATATTGTCACCACCTCCCACATGTACCAGAGCTGAATATTGTCACCACCCCCCAGATATAGCAGAGCTGAATGTGTCACCACCCCCCACATGTAGCAGAGCTGAATGTGTCACCACCACCCAGGTATAGCAGAGCTGAATATGTCACAACCATCCACATGTAGCAGTGCTGAATGTGTTACCCTCTATGTCTAGCAGGGCTGAAGGTGTAACACAGATGGGCATGGATGGGGCAGAAAGCATACCCACTTGTAACTTGTGCCTGGCCCTCCTCCTCTCCGAGCTCAGAAGACAAGGGGTCAGATGCTGATGAGCAGAGAGGGAGAACAGTGCTTACTGTAGGTGAGGACCAGGCCCAGTCCCCACCCCCGCTCAGTCCCAGTGCATGCAGTCCAGCAGCAGCTGCAGGATCCATATGTCTGTATTAGCCAATGCTGCAAGCAGCCGCAATTAGTATAGTAGTTGACTGTTATAAGCAAACAGCAGTATATTAGATAAGGTGCACGGCCTTACATAGAGATTGTCTGTAGTTAGCAGCATCACTGGGCAGGGGGAGGTAACTAGAAGAAATGTGGGAGACATTAGCATAAGGGGGCTGGCTCTGGCTTGCATAGCATGCTGGTCCATGTAGTCTAAGACAGTGGGTGGGCACATTATCAGAACCAGGAAGTGAAGAGAAGATGCCTGGATAGAAAAGACTCCACCGTGGCCCCAAACAAGAGCGCATCACGGCGAAACTTGCCAGGGGGACTTGGGTAAGCAGTAGCCAATATGCCAGCCTGGTTTTTTTTCTTCCCCCCCCCCCCCCCCCCAATTAGTGTTGAACATCCTCTTTAAGGAAGCAGCTAATTTTGTCCTTTAGGACAAAGTTCCATTTTCATATATGTACTGTCTTTATTTGTGGTAATAGCTCTGTGATGATTTAACATATCCAAGTGATTCTGATTACAATTACAACAGGTATACTTCATGTTGGCATTATCTGGAGCATTCTTTTACATTTAAGTACATTTGAGGTCTTAGAAATTCAGTAACAAATTTATAAGTTTTTATTAAAATGTCAAACTTTTTTTAAATGAATAATTATTTTTAACCCCTTAAGGTCCAAGCCAATTTTCGTTTTTGCGCTTTTGCTTTTTCCATTTTATGTTTAAAAGTCCATAGCGCTTGCATTTTTTCACCTAGAGACGTATATAAGCGCTTATTTTTTGCGAAACCAATTGTACTTTGCAATTACAGGCATAATTTTTCCATAAAATATGTTGTGAAACCGGAAAAAAATCATTTGCGCTGTCAAATTGAAAAAAAAAACGAATTTGTTTTGATTTCGGGGAGTTTTGCATTTACGCCGTTCGCCCTATGGTAAAACTGACTTGTTATGCATGTTCCTCAAGTCGTTACGATTACTATGATATATAACATGTATAACTTATATTGTATCGGATGGCCTGTAAAAAATTCAAACCATTGTTAACAAATATATGTCACTTAAAATCGCTCCATTCCCAGGCTTATAGCGCTTTTATCCTTTGGTCTATGGGGCTGTGTGAGGTGTCAGTTTTTGCGCCATGATGCGTTCTTTCTATCGGTACCTTGATTGCGCATATACGACTTTTTGATCGCTTTTTATTACATTTTTTCTGGATTTGATGCGACCAAAAATGCGCAATTTTGCACTTTGGGATTTTTTTTGCGCTTACGCCGTTTACCGTGCGAGATCAGGAATGTGATTAATTAATAGTTTGGGCGATTACGCGCGCGGCGATACTAAATGTGTTTATTTATTTATTTATTTTATATTTATAAAATGGGAAAAGGGGGGTGATTTGGACTTTTATTAGGGGAGGGGATTTTTTATTAATTTTTTATTAATTTTTTTATTAATAATAATTTTTTATTAATTTTTTTTACATACACTAGAAGCCCCCCTGGGGGGCTTGTATATACACAGCAATGATCTCTCATAGAGATCAATGCTGTGTATATACACAGCAAAGATCCATGAGATCGGTCATAGATTACTATGGCCTGCTGCAGGCCATAGCAATCTACTGCCGAGCCGGGATCAGCGTCATTCCGACGCTGAGGCCCGGCACGGGCAGAAGAACGGATCTCCCCCCCGTGATCGCATCGCGGGGGGGAGATCCGACCCACTAGACACCAGGGATGTGATGTCTGAAGCCCTTCAATGCAGCTGTCAGGTTTGACAGCTGCATTGAAGTGCTTAATTAGCCGGCGCGGCAACGGGACCCGCGCCGGCTAACAGAGGCACTGCCCGGCTGCACGTGTCAGCCGGGATCAGCGCCGATCAGAGCTCATGGGTCGCTAAGGGGTTAAAGTCGATTTCAGAGGACTGTATGCTATAAACCCCATAAAGCATAACATTTAAAAAACTGCACCTCTCAACGGAGTTTAGGGTTTCTTTGTTAACCCTTCAGGTGGTTCACAGGAATTAAACAAAGTGGAGGTGAAATTTTATTTATTTTTTATTTTTTGCAATGTAAGCTGTATTTTTCTGTAACACAGGAGGTACTAAACATTTAAGTCAAAATTTGTTACCCCAAATCTGTAGTTTTCAGAAATATCATCTATAGTCCTAGGTTGGTCCATGTCTTGCACACAAGTGTCAGAGAAAAATCAAACAAAAAACATCTTGCAACCATTGCTGAAAGAGAAATGACTCATTCATCTATGTGGAAGGTGGAAAGTGACAGTCTACTCAGCCAATCACTGGCTGAGTGAGAAAGGACAGTGCGGTGGCCAGTGATTGAGTGTGCTGTCACTCGTGTCTCAAGAGTGACAACCCCCTCAGCCAATCACATCACATTTTTACATCCTGTTAAAAAATTGTGGGGTTTTTTTGTTCTGTTTTTCGGTTAACTGCAGCAGGAGGCAATAGAGCAGTGCTTCTCAAACTGTAAGGCAGGCCTCACCAGTGAGGCATCCCCCTAGTTGCTGGTAAGGCGCAGCTTGGGAGGAAGTTTTCACAAAAGTGACCACAGGCTGCACTGTCCTTTCCCTGACTGCAACCATCTCTGCTTTAGGAACACTATTGACTAATTTTGTACCTATTAAATGTTATACAGAGATTAGGAGACAAATGGAGGGTAGACTGAGCAATAGGTTTTATATTTGCATGGACTTAGATGGTGAGGCCCCAACATCCTCTTGGTCACTTTGGTGAGGCCCAGGCATTATTTTATCTGTTGGATGAGGCTCAAGTAGAAAATGTTTGAGAAGCACTGCGATAGAGTATGCATCCTATTTAAAAGGTACCTTTCTTTCTAACCTTGAAAGACAAAAAAGAATGTTTTAACAGGATGCAATAACGTGAAATGAACAGGCCTTAACCCATTAACGACATTGGGCGTACATTTACGCCCCCGTTGCATGGGCTTTAACGCAACAGGGCGTAAATGTACGCCCGCGGTTTCCCCGATCGCTGTGTGTTCACACGCAGCGATCGGGGAAGATGGCCTGCTATAAATCATAGCAGGCCATCTTAGCTTCTCGGCACAGGGGGTGGTTAACACACCCTGTGCTGACGATCGCCGCTATTGGCTGATCAATTCAGATCAGCCAATAGCGGCGATCGGCACCTTTCCGGGTCATCGGTGACCCGATGACCCAGAAAAAATGGCGGTCGGTGCTGTCCGAGGACGGCACCGACCGCCATTACTGTAAAAAGTAATGGTGGTCACGGTGCCACCGTGACGGCGATCGGGCCGGTGGCACGGCGATCAAAGTCCCCAAAAGTAATAATACCTGCTCTGGACCCCTCAGCTAGGTACGCTGCCCCCAGACACGTCTTTTCCGCCAGTACCGTCCCAATAAGAGATGACGGAATGGGGTGAAATTCTACAAACTCTGTGAGAGTACCTCAGGGTACACTTACAGATTTAGGGTACGTGTACACTGCGGAATGGCGAAGGATAACCCTTTGTGCATTCCGCAGCTGGCACCCGCCGGCGGACTGATGCGGGCGCGTGTCTCCACCAGTGTCACACTCCATTCTATGCAGAGGCGGATTCCATCGTCCATCCAAAGAATGAATATGTTGGATGGAGAGCGGAATCCGCCCATGCATAGAATGGAGTCTATGACACGGACGGAGACACGCGCCCGCATCAGTCTGCTGGTGGGTGCCAGCTGCGGAATGCGTGAAGGGTTATCTGTCGCGATTCCGCAGTGTGCACGTACCCTTAGAGTGTATGTAGAAAGGGACACCCGAATCCAGCCCCCAGATTCCCCCCAATCCTCGGAGTTAGTGGGAAGATCGTTTGGGAACTGGTATTCCCACTGCTGGATAAAGGTTACCACCTTTACGGGGATAACTTTTATACCAGCACCCCCTCTTCTGGTCCGTCGCTGCCCGAGCTACTGTAGCTTGCGGCACGATCCGAAAATATCAGAAGCAGTAATAAAGCCCTAATATTTAGCAGCCATTGAGCGGACCCAGCGCTTCTGGATATGAAAGATCCCGTATCGCACTAGGGCAACATTTTCCAGGTGACGTCCCCCACACTGGAAAACAGGAGACCCCAGAAGAAGAGAATGAAAAAAATTTTATTTTTTATTTTCACACCACATGTTCTACATAAGTGCCCATCACCAGTGGGGTCCATATCCTCACTGCACCCCTTGTTAGATTCCTTATGGGGTGTAGTTTCCATCATGGAGTCATTTGTGGGGGGTTTCTACTGTCCTGGCCGCACAGGAGCTTTGTAATTGTGACATGGCCTCCATCCTCCATTCCAGCCTCTAAATGGCGTTCTGTCCCTTTGGTGGCTTGCCCTGTGCCCATATGGCACATTATGTCCACATGTGGGGTATTTTCGTACTCAGGGGAAATTACCCTACACGTTTTGCATTTATTTTCTTTTTTAACCCCTTGTGGAAATGGAAAAAATCAAGGCTAGACCAACATTTAGTGTAATTTTTTAAAAATTTTTTACTCTAAATCATCGATCTTGTCATGATTTTTTCATTTTCACAAGGGGCTAAAAGATAAAAAAAAAAACACAAAATGTGTAGAGAAATTTCCCCTGAGTACGGAAATACCCCACATGTGGACATAAAGCGCCATGCGGGTGCAGGGTAAGCCTCCAAAGGGAAGGAGCGCCATTTGGCTTTTGGAGGCTGGATTTGGATGGAATGGATTTCGAGGGGCCATGTTGCATTCAAAAGGCCCCTGTGTTGCCAAGAAAGTTAAACCCCCCACAAGTGACCCCATTATGGAAACTACACCCTTCAAGGAATGTAACAAGAGGTGTAGTGAGCATATGGACCCCACTGGTGACGGGCACAAATGTGGAACAATGTGGCGTAAAAATTATATATAAAATTTTTTACACTATAATGTTGGTTTAGCCTTGAATTTATCATTTTCACAAGGGGTTAAAAGAGAAAAAAAGCCACAAAATGTGTAGAGCAATTTCCCCCGAGTCTTTAAATACCCCACATGTGGACATAAAGCGCCATGTGGGCGCAGGGCAAGCCTCCGAAGGGAAGGAGCGCCATTTGGATTTTGGAGGTTGGATTTGGATAGAATAGATGATGAACGCCATGTCGCATTTACAGAGCCATCGTTCTGCCAAAACACTGCAAACCCCCCACAAACCCCCCCACTGTAAACCCCCCCCCTCAAGGAATCTAACAAGGGGTGCACCTGTGGGGTCCAAATGCTCACCGCGCCCCTTGTTACATTCCTTGAGGTGTGTAGTTTTCTAAATGGTGTCCCTTTAGGGGGGGGGGGGGTTATGTTTTGGCACCCCAGAGCCTCTGCCAACCTGAAGTGGTACAGTCAAAAATGACCAAGTATAACAGAGGCGTTGAAATTCACTAGGCGCTCCTTTGTATCTGAGGCTTGTGGTTGCGTCAAATAGCGCATTAGGGCCACATATGGGGTATTTCTATAAACTGCAGAAACGGGGCAATAATTATTGGGGTGCATTTCTCTGGTAATAGGTTTAAAATTATGAAAAATATTGGAATACATTAAAATCTCTGCACAGAAAATTTAAATTTTCTTACATACTTAGCTTTAGCGGAGCTGTGACTCTCCTAAAGGGTTAAAACACTTTCTGGATGTGCTTTTGCAGAGTGTGGGGGGTGCAGTTTTTGAAATGGGGTGCTTTGTTGGGCTTTCTAACATACAGGACCCTCAAATACACTTTAAACCTGAACAGGTCCCTAAAAATATCTGATTTTGAAATTTTACTGAAAATTTGCTGCTTATGTTTTAAGCTTTCTATTGTCTAAAAAAAAATTAAAGATAGTTTAATAAATGCCGCCAACATAAAGTATACATGTTTCTAATGCTATTTAATATATAATTTATGTGGTATAACCACTTTCTGTATAAGCAAAAAAAGTTTCAAAGTTGGAAAAATGCAATTTTTCAAAAATGTTCACGTTATTTTGTTTTTTTTCATAAATATTTGTTATGAGTATCGACTCCAATTTACCAGAAATGTAAAGTACAATATGTCACGAGAAAACAATCTCAGAATCAGCCAGATAGGTAAAAGCATCCTGAAGTTATTAATGAATAAAGTGACACTGGTCAAATTCATAAAATTTGTCTCTGTCCTTAAGGCCATTTCAGGCTCTGTCCTTAAGGGGTTAAAGTGTAATTTAAAACAACTTTGCAGAAATCAATAATACAAGCAATTTTAACAAACTCTGTAACAGGTTTTTTTTAAGCAATAGAGTTTCCTCCTGTACTTAAAAAGCTCATTTCCTACCTCCCTCACCGCCAGCCCAAACTTCTTATCTGTTCATTAGCAGGCAAAGTCGTCTACATTACAGAGAAGCAAAGTGAAGATGGGTTTGCTGTGTCCTTTATAACCTATAGTGAGGGAGCGGCCGAGGGGCATGATTGAGCAGGAAGAGGAGACAAAACAGTCTGTGCACTTTGGAGACTGTCCACACTGATCAGTGCTGGTTTGGGAACTTGGTGAGGTAAGATTACAAGATATTGTGCTGTGCTGGCTCCTATACACAGATTGTTTCTCTCCTACTCCTGCTCATTCACGCCCCTCTACCCTCCATAGACCATAATGAACACATCAAACCTGCTTCTCTGCAACAGATAAGTAGTGAGGAGGAAGGCTGGAAAACAGCCTTGTCAGTAGAGAAAGAAATACTTTTGCCTAATAAAACCTATTACAGAGTTTCTTAAAATCGCTTGCACTATTGATTTCTGCAAAGTTGTTTCTAAATGACAGTTATACTCGCTATTAGTAGTTTTGAGAAAAAAAAAATATAAAAATCTAATTATTGTGCCCTATTACTTTTTTCTGGTCTTAAAGGACAAGTGCCATGAAAAACTTTTTCCCAGTAATTGAAGCACATTACAAAGTTATATAACTGTAATATGCTTAGATCACCTGCCTCCCATCTCTGTCTTTTCCCCCCTCCACCCCCCACCAGGAAGTGTCCTAACTCACACAGACCTGATGACTGCCATCACCGTCACCAGGCAGCTCCTTCTTGTGAGGATGAGTCATCAGCAGGAGGGCTGGTCTAGGTCCTGTTACAGCAGCCCCCCCTCCCCAGTCCAAGTGATGGCTTGCAGTTGTTCAGCCAATGGGAGCTGAGCAAGCTGAGTCACCTGACAAGGCAGGGGAGGGGGGGGCTGCTGTAACAGGAGAAGGAGCTGAGAGAAAAGCTTGGTGATGGTGACGACAGTAATTAGGTCTGTGTGAGTTAGGACACTTCCTGGTGGGGGGGGGGGGAAGACAGAGAAGGGAGGCAGATAGGTGATTGAAGCACATTACAGAGTTATATAACTTTGTAATGTGCTTCAATTACTGGGAAAAAGTTTTTTCATGGCACTTGTCCTTTAAAGGGAACCATTCACCCCGTGGCCCCCATTAGAAACAGACATACAGTGACATAAAGGTCAATATACTTACCATATCGCTCCCGGTCCCGTCCCGGATCTCGTTGTTGACACGGAGAAATCGCTGATTCTTCTTCTCCCGCCCATTATGGTAATGAGCTGAGATGAGTCCAACGTCCATAGGAAACGACGGACGAGTCCAACTTATTCATGAGGTCCTCTTCTCGTCGCCGCCCATCCACGCCTCCTGGAACTTGATTGACGTCTTCAGTCTTCAGTCTTCTGCCGAATTCCCGCGCAGGCGCCGCTGCGATGGTCTCGTCACCTCTTCTGCGCCTGCGCGGTAAACAGGATGCGTGTTCGAGCCAATCGGCGCACGCGCGGTAAACAGTGGAGCTGCAGAGCGGCTTCAATTGTGAACTGCGCATGCGCCGAAAACGACCGTCACGGCGCCTGCGCGGGATCCGGCGAGAAGAAAGAAGACGAGGAGGAAGAAGACCCGGCGTCAATCAAGTGTCGGAGGCGGGGAGAAGGCTGGACTTCGGGCCGGCGGCGCTCATTACCATAATGGGCGCGAGAAGAAGAATCGGCGATTTCTCCGTGTCAACAACGAGATCCGGGACGGGACCGGGAGCGATGTGGTAAGTATATTGACCTTTATGTCACTGTATGTCTGTTTCTAACGGGGGCCACGGGGTGAATGGTTCCCTTTAATTGTTCTACATTCTGCTATTTTTGTCCATCTGGTCCAATAGCTCCATTTTGCTAAAAGGAGGTATGCAATGGTAAGATCACCTAACAGATTAGTTGCAGGAACTTTTGCAGCTGAAAAATGTATTCTATACATTTAAATGAAGTTGTCTCTGTAGCCTGTGCATGATATCTGCAAGCTCCACTCACATGAAAGGGGCAGATGCATACACAATCTGATATGTGTTAACATACCCTAGTTGTCATCTGAACTGCTAAAATGCAATGCTCTCAAATAAGTGAAGCAATACAACTCTTATCCAAGCAACACCAGATGCACACTTATTAATATTAGTGCTTTGTAGCATAAATGCCTTGAAAAATACGGCTACATTTGATTGTATAATGTGCTGGCATTAATAGCCATCATTTGTTCCTGTCTGTTATAACAAAGCAGTTTTTGGGGTAGTCAAAATAAATAACAGAAAATATTCAGGAAGAATTTGTTTAAACCAACAATTATTTATTTATTTGAAGCTCAAGACCTTATCGTTTCTTGCAGTTTCATTTTTTAGATTAAGAGTACATCAGTCTACATGTGACCTACTTTAAAGAGGACCTGTATCAAGCCACACGTACCTAATACACACCCCCTGACTGTACAATCTCCTAATATCCAATTGCATTATTAAAATTAACTTTACAGCAATCTATTCAAAGGGTTATTTAGTAAATATTGAGAATTTAACATAGTGCTAGGGATGCAGAGAATGTAACAAACATGTATACTTTCTTGTCTCTGCTGGTTTCCAGGCCACCTGGTGCCTGCAAAGTTTCCCACTGATATACAGACAGGAGATACCCACTTGGCTTAGACAGCATAGACATCTATTCTATGTCATTTATGGCACGACACTTTTAAAGACAGGGACATCTAGCAGAGGCAGGGTAGCCGGACATGTAAGTATATATGTTTGTTATGTTCCCTGCAGGTCCATCAGCATGTAAAAGGGGTATATCCATCTGGAACGCTTTTGGCATGTCCACAGCATATGCCATAAGTATCCCCTAGATGTGGGTCCCACCCTCTAGGACCTGCGCACCTATATTCAGATTAAAGGGGTAGTGCGGCACTAAAAAATTATTCACAGAATAACACACATTACAAAGTTATAACACTTTGTAATGTATGTTATATGTCTGTGAATCGCCCCCTTCCCCGTGTCCCCCGCCCGTGTACCCGGAAGTGTGTGGTGCATTATACATTACCTGATCCGTGTCGAGCCCGTCCGCCATCTTGTGCCAAACGTCATCTTCGGACGGACAGCCGAATCGCTGCCGCCGTCCCCCTCCGCCGCGTCATAACTGTGCTCAGCAGCGATTGGCTGAGCACAGTTATGCTCAGCCAATGCAGCTGAGCAGCTGATGACGCGGCTGTGGACGGGCTCAACACGGATCAGGTAATGTATAATGCACCACACACTTCCGTGTTCACGGGCGAAGGGGGCGATTCACAGACATAACATACATTACAAAGTTGTATAACTTTGTAATGTGTGTTATTCTGTGAATAATTTTTTAGCGCCGCACTACCCCTTTAAGGGCTCCCTCAATCTGAAGTCGAAAATATCTGAATCTGAAGCTCAAGCCAGGAATGGATTTGAAAAAAGGAGAAATCACAGTCTTTTCTTCAAGACTTGTTCTGTGTTTATAGTTTGCTCCTGGCTTTGGGTTCAATAATCCATCCATTAAATCTGTGTGTGTAATAGAGCCTAAATCTATTTAATGATAGTACCTGGTTACAAGTACACTTAAGGGGTATAATCTCTACCCCTTATGGTGTGTTTAGACAGAGAGATTTATCTGTCAGATTTTTGAAGCCAAAGCCAGGAACAGACTATAAACAGGAAACATGTCATAAAGGAAACATTGAGATTTCTCCTCTTCTTAAATCCATTCATGGCTTTGGCTTAAAAAATCTGTCAGATAAATCTCTGTCTAAACATACAATTACTGTACAGTAATGATAGAAATAAACATAACAGTTAACTCTGAAACAAGAGACCTCCAATTTTATGGCAGATGTAAAAGCAAGGACTACATAAAGGCTCATCGACATATCAATTCAATATTCCTGATGCAAGAGGTTAAATAAAATGTTTTACATCTGCTAAAACAAACTAAAAAAAAATACAAACATTACACACTAGGTTTATCACAACCAAATTATTGCACTACAGTGTAATTTTATGCCTTGCAACGATCTGAACAACTGAAACCACAAACCCCAAACCGAGTACTGCCACTAAAGTCATTCTTCTAGCTTTCCACCATCTCCAACTCTGCTGTTCTTCCAATGGCAAAATACGGCAAGGATTATTCTTCTGGCCGTGCTGAAACTGACAGGAAAATCATAGATTGGTCTGATTTCTAGAGTCAACGATGACAGTCCACAGTTTCAAGACTCAATAACAATTATCATCCCTTCATTACCAAGCAACACTTTATGATCTTTGGCGATCTTTATTACCCAGACAAATCAGACATATTTATGTCTAATTACAGTCCATTCTGAAAAATGAAAGTGGATCTGTGGTTGGTTGCTGTGTCTCCGATTTTTTCATCCGACTTTCATTTTGATAAATCTGGGCCAATATCTGTATAATCTACAGAAATACTTTAAGGGTAGCTTTACATGTACCGGATCCTCAGCAGATTTCACGCTGCGGATCCTGGTAGTGTGAAACTGAATGGGTCACATACACGCAGCGAAATTTTCATTCCGCTGCCTGTATGTGACCCTGCCCCTTTAACCCCTTCCATCCCATTGCCCCGGCCCGCAGCATACATTACCTGCTCGGCGCTGTGCCTGTGTGTGAGGCTCTCGACTGCCCTCGCTCCCCATCAGCCAATCAGTGCACGGCAGCACTGATTGGCTGATGGGGACCGACGGGAGCCCGAAGCCTCACACACAGCCACAGCGCCAAGCAGGTAATGTATGCTGCCGGCTGGGGGCACCCCATGCATCACCTGCTGAAGGTTCCTGCTTGCTTCGGAGCCTCCAGGCATCTTCCGGCGGTTAGCCAATCAGTGCACTGCAGCGGGGTAGCGCACTGATTCGCCGACCGCAGGGAGATGCTGGGAGGCCCTGAAGCAAGCAGGAGCCTGGAGCAGGTATGTACTGTATGCTCCTGGCCAGGGCTGCGGGCGGCAGGGAGTTAAAGGGGCTGGGTTACATATGTATTCCCATACACCTTCACAGTACCAGAATCCGCAGCAGATTTCGCTGCAAATCACAGTGTGAAATCCGCTGCGGATCCAGTACGTGTGAAGGCACCCTAAGGTTGGGTTTACACTACGGAATTCTCGCAGATAAACTCAGCGGAATTCCGTCGGCTGTGCGCGCGCACAGCCGCGCGCCTTTCCGCCGGCTCCATAGACACCATTCTATGGGCCTGCGTATTCCGCTATCCGCCGAAAGAAGTGACATGTCACTTCCGTAGTGTGGACCCACCCTAAGGATAAAAAGGTTTGTATCAGTTTTTACTATTGCATTCTGCTGAACTCAATAGTGAAACTAATTGCTCACACATGTATTGATTTTAGTTATAATTTTTACTGACGTCAAATTAAGCGCACATCAATACATGAGCTCACTCAATACATGATTGTCCTGTGTTTGCAACTGGTTAATACAACCATATGCATAAAGGAGGAATAGATTTACCTTACTTTTCATTTACAGAACACTAAAAGGGCTTGTTTTTGGTTCCTTTATGTGGCAGTATCTGTCAAATAAACCCCCTGCACTGAACAGGTTAAAACACAGTCATATACCACACACCAGATTAAATGTTCAGAATCATTATCCTATTGTAGTTTTCTTTTTCTATGAAACCCCTATGTTTGCAGAGGCAGAGGGTAAAGGAGGAGGAGTCTCATCACTGCACTTTCTCTCTTATTTAAAGGGATACTCTAGAGGAAAAAAAAGGTTTTAAATCAACTGGTGTCAGAAAGCATACAGATTTGTAACTTGCTTCTATTTAAAGAACTCAAGCCTTCCAGTAGTTAGCTTCTTTATGTCCTGTGGTTAGTAGTGTCTTCTTTCCAGTCCAACATGGTGTTCCCTGCTAAGTAAAGTGGAGAAAGCACTTTAAGTGAAAAAATGGTGACTTTATTCAATGTTCCAGCTATACCTCAGCCTTGCTCAAGTGAAACATTGCATAAGAGCGGGTGAACAAAGTCAAGGGCTGTCTCTACTATTTTTACCTGGATTTATTCTGGACATCAGTCCAGTCTGGTGAGGCGTGCATTTTTCCTCTACTTATTCCATTGCTGGTGGTGTTTATCTCTTTTGGATTGATGTGTTCACTGTAGCCACCTCTGTCAGTTTCAGGAACTGTCTAGAGCACTGCTTCTCAAACTTTTTGTACTGGAGCCTCACCTAACAGACCAAGGCAATGCTTGGGCCTCACCAGACTGACCAAGAGGATGCTGGGCCTCACCATCTGTGGTGAAAGTCCATTTGAAAGCTGAAAATTACCGTAGGGCTAGCTTTCACCTGTGTCCCAAGCTCTATATGTTAATAAAGAAAGTACAAAATAAATTAATGTTGCTAAAATGGAGAAGGACTGTGCAGATCATAATCACTATGAACACTGGCTCCCCAGCTGGGCCTCACCAACAACTAGGGGGCGCCTCACTGGTGAGGCCGCCTCACAGTTTGAGAAGCACTGTTCTAGAGCAGTATTAATTCCCCATAGAAAACGTCTTCAGCTCTGTACAATTCCTGACACAGACAATACATAGATGGCAGCAGTTAGGACTGTGTAAGGCTGGAAAAAAAGCACCCCTTCCTGCAGGACATACAGCAGATGATAAGTACTTAAAGGTTTGAGAGATATATATTTTTTTAGATAAGTCATTTACAAATCTGTATATTTTTCTGACACCAGTTGATTTAAAATGTTTTTTTTTCCTACCCCGTCAAAATAAGTCAATCTATCTATACTGCTACACACATACACGTTTTATCTGCTTGCCTGCCTTTCCAACAGTAATTTAGAAAAAATGACAAAACAAATAACCTCCCTGCAAGAAACAAGTAGTAAAATATAATCTTGGTACATTTTCGATATTGCCGGCATGTTTATTAAGTGCATGTTCCCTAAGACCTATGGAAGCTAAACACACATTATTTGAAGCCAGAAACCTTTAAGTTTTCTCCAGTACAAGACTGTTTAAATCAAGATCAGAGTTTATGAATTAGATTCCTAAGTTTTATTATTTTTGGAAATGTTAGTTTAGCTTTGCAGTTTACATTTCCTAAGAAAGAATAGAAAACGTCTTCCATTACAGCATGTGTGGGCTTACTTAATACGTTTTGTGCGGCTATTCATTCTATTTATTTTCTTAACCAGGAGGTCATACGTATGTCTTATTTGCAGCACAATATTTATAACCCTTGGCTATCCCTGATGTATTTTATTCTTATTTCAGTTCCAGAATTACAAGATAATGTGTTGTAACTTCTTTTGCTGTTTAAATTCCACATGGCATCATTCAGTAACAAATTCCTTTTTAACACTAGTACTTAATTTACAGAATCCTAACCTGTCACTTTAGTCCATCAAGCCCATTACTCAAATGACCCTTCTTGACAAGAGGCTGTCACTGTGTTGTTGGTTTGTAAGTGAATGATTTGGTGTGAACACCAAATGTTAACCCTCCCACCTTCGCCGTATGTCAAATTTACATGTTTCCTCTACTAAATCTCACTATATCATATTTAGCAGTATGCTTCAGTTTGCTCCAATAGCAAAAAAAAAATTACAATAGCCACAAAATAAAAGTCAGATACAAACCTTTTGTAAAAGATCTTGCAGTTGGCAAACTTCTTTATTCAAATCTGTAAGATTCCTGATAATATCTTCACAAACACTAGAAAAATTTTGAGAAGAATCCCACTCAAAGACTACCTATTAATAAAGAGTACAGAAAGTTAAACGTTTAAATATGGAATAGAAAGTACATTAATTATCTTCTCATGATGTAGATTTAGCAGTTGAGAGAAAGCCAGTAAAGATTTGAGCATTAAAGGGAATCTAATAGCAGGTTAAAATACTCTAATTTGACTTTATTCTCAGGACCGGGGATGCTGAGAATGAAGCCAATTTCCTTTCCCTTTATTCTTAGCGCAGGATTCATTAAATATGTAAAGTAGTACAACCCTCATTGCACCAATCCATCTAGCCCATCTCATTATGAAAATTGAGGTGGCGCTCTGCAGGGACGTGGATGATTACTGCAAAGCGCAGGAATAAGAGGAGGGGGCAGGCAGGCGGATCTGTGCACTGAGGGCAGTAGTTCCCCCTCCAGTGCACCAAACCGTGTGATCATAGCATAAACCCCTAGACGACCATGGACGTACAGTTACATCCTGGAAATCTATCACCAGACGACCCTGGGCGTAACTGTATGTCTAGGGTCTCTAGGGAGTTATGAAGAGCGCTCTGCAGCGGAGCGTGCTTCACAGCAGGTGGCGGCCCGCGATCCCGCTGTAGTCTGTCATTAAAGCGTAACTGTCATTTCAGGGTCATTTTTCTGAAAACATTAAATATCAACAGTACAAGCGATTTTAAGAAACTCTGTAATAGGTTTTATAAACCAAAAGAGTTTCCTTCTGTACTGAAAAAGCAATCTCCCAGCCTCCCCCCTCACATCAGATGAAGCAGCATTTCTGTCTCCATTATGTGGCTATGGAGAGGGGAGGTGCTGTTAGGAGTGACTGAGCACGGAGCAGTCTTGCAAAGCACAATACCCTGCAATCTTCTCTCAGTACGTTCATAGATAAGCACTGACCTTTCTGACCCTAGAATCCTGCGTTTTAGGTGCCCAGACAGTCTACAAACAGATGACTTTCATGTCACCTCTTCCTGCTCCCTCATCTCCTTCGGCCCCTCCCCCCTCCATAAGGATAGAATGGAGAGAGCAGAGCCCGTCTTCACTGGCTTCTCTGTAATAAAGACGTGTTTGCCTGATAATGCACAGATAAGAAGTCAGGGGGGGAGGCTGGGAGATTGCTTCTTGAGTACAGAAGGAGGCTTTTTTGGCTGATAAAACCTATTACAGAGTTTCTTAAAATCGCTTATACTACTGATTTCTGCAATAAAAAAAAATTAGAGTTACGCTTTAACACCTTAAAAGCTGTGATCGCGGTGTCTAAGTGTAAGTGACAACAGCAGCAGCATCCCCAGAAATTACCATATTGCATTCTTTTTTACGATTTCAGCAATTTAGATTTTCATATATAATATTTTTGGGGTTCTATCCTACTTGTTATGTTATGGTTACAAAGTACACCTCTTTCTGAAAAAAAAAAAAAACAAGCCCTTATCTGGCCTTGTAGACAGAAAAATGAAAGTGCTAGAGCTCTTTGAAGGGGAGGAGGAAAAAAACAAAAAAGCAAAAATGAAAATTAGCGCGGTCCACTGGGTCATTTTGGGCTTGGTCCTCGAAGGGTTAAAAATATACAATAATGAGGAAAAAAAATAAAGACCTACTTCATTTCCATCAGGGGATTTTAACCAAAGAATGAACTGCTGGCAGGTCTCTAGACAGGTGAGTTACCCCTAGACCACAGCTCCAACACATTTGGGCTCAGAGATTCAACTATACTTGATTGTTTCTTTCAGACATAAACTGCCTACAGAGGACTGATCTGCAATCAGAGACACTGGCTGGCAGCTGAGTGAGTAGGAGGTAGGGAAGCCTTGATTATTCATAAAGTAGAGGGAAGATGAAGCAGAAGCATACAGTTTTACTTACCAGTCTGACCAGTTCTAAAACCAACAGAAATCCATATGTTTTGAGGGTCTTATGCCTCATGCACACATCCAGGCAATCAAGACAAGTCCAAAGGCTTCTATTGGGTACAGACACTTTTTTTTTTCCTGAAGGCTGTGCATTCCGGAAAATAGGTCAGGAAATTATAGATACTGCCTTATTCTGGATGTGCTGCTAACTAGCACAGGTCACTGTCAGCACCCAGCACAGTTGGGTGCTGGGTCTGGCCCTTTAATTTTTTGTGCTCCTATTTAGGAGCGCATAAAATTAAATGTGGCACTGTAGTTGAAAAGGCAAATCCCTCTTGGGGCTGGAAGCACCATTTTGCTTTCTTCCCTACAGCGCTGTGGCACATGAGTGATGTCACTTGTGCGTTCTCAGAGCAGAAAGGGAAGAGAGGCTTCAGCTTTTCGTACGTCTCCTGAAAGATTTCCTAATTAGTGTTTTGTGACCATAAAAAATGTTATGAATGGCCACAGTTCTGTATTTCATGTTTGCACTTCCTGGTTGAGCAGTTGCTAAGTAATACAAGGCCCAGAAAACGGAAATTACTTACGGTAATGATGTTTCCCGGAGTACATGACAGCACCAACCAGAGAGAGAGGGACCCCGCCTCCCCAGGGACAGGAACCTGAAGAGATAAAAGAGCAGGCCCTCCTCTTCCTCCTCAGTGAATTTCCGAGACCAAAGAGAGCCTGAATTATTAGTTACAACAAACACTTATAACCATACCCGTATCACGAAATCCGACATTAACACCTTGTGAACACCCTAGTGCCAACAGAAGTCGAACAGAAAAGAAAAGAAAAGAGAAGAGAAGAAAAGGGTGGGTTATACCATGGTGCTGTCATGTACTCCGGGAAACATCATTACCGTAAGTAATTTCCGTTTTCCCCCTCGACATGACAGCACCAACCAGAGAGAATACCAGAGATGGAATTTAGGGAGGGACCACCGCTTGTAACACCTTTCTCCCAAAAGCAAGCTCTGAGGCAGAAGAAAGATCTAACCGATAGTGACGAAAAAAAGTGTGCGGTGACGACCATACTGCCGCCTTGCAGATTTGATCCAGCGAGGCGTCTCCCCTTTCGGCCCAGGAGGTGGCCACTGCCCGAGTAGAGTGGGCCTTTACAGAGAGAGGAGGAGACAGACCAGAAGACGAGTAACACATACATACAGCCTGCCTAATCCACCTAGCTAGGGTCCCCCTAGACACCCTATCACCTCTATTAGGACCCGCAAACTGTATAAACAGGGAATTTGTCTTTCTAAACTGTTTTGTTATTTCTAAGTACTTAATCACTGTCCTCCTTACATCCAGCAAGTGAAATTCTTTTTCCCTATCATTCCTGGGATTATCACAGAAGGTTGGGAGGATTATTTCTTGCGTTTGGTGGAAATTAGAGACTACCTTCGGTAAGAAAGAGGGGTCTGGTTTAAAAATAATTCTATCTGAAAGTATTTTTGTGTAAGGTTCTGAACTAGACAAGTGGACTATCTCACAAACCCTTCTGGCTGAAGTAACTGCCACAAGCAAGGCTGTTTTCCACGTTAAAATCTTAAGGGAAGCTTCCGACAATGGCTCAAAGGGCCCTTTAATTAAAGCATTTAGGACCACATTTAGGTCCCATGGGGGAGTTCTATTCACTACCCTGGGACATATTTTTACTAAAGCTCTAAAAAAAACGCATAATCCAAGGATGTCTGGCTAGCTGTTGATCATACAAAGCCCCTAGCGCAGCCACCTGCACTTTCAGGGTTGCTGGTTTTAACCCTTTCTCCAACCCTTTCTGCAAGAAATCAAGAATTTTAGCTATATTTGGATTACTAAAATCCAACTGTCTTGTTCCCACAAAATTAAAGAAAGTTTTCCAGATTCTAAAATAAATTTTGCAGGTAATCGGCTTTCTGCTCAGCTGCAAGGTAGAAATTACAGAATCTGATAACCCCTTGCTCTTAAGAATCATCCTCTCAAGAGCCAAGCCGTCAAGTGTAGATGTTGTGCTTGTGGATGCAGAATCGGGCCCTGAGATAGTAGGTCTGGTAGTTCTGGTAGCACCCACGGATCCGCAATTGACAAATCTCTGAGGGCTGAGAACCAGGCCCTGCGAGGCCAAAACGGGGCGATCAGAATGACTCTCGCCTGATCCTGTCTGATTTTTCTTAACACCCTTGGGAGAATGGCTATTGGCGGGAAGGCATATGCTAGATCCCACCCCCATGTCTGTGACAGGGCGTCCACCGCCATCGGCTTGTCCATGGGGGACAGTGAGTAGAACCGATCTATCTGTCGATTCTCCCTGGTTGCAAATAAATCCACCTCCGGACTTCCCCACAGACGTACAATCTTTTGGAAGATTTCTCGGCTCAACTTCCATTCTCCCTGTTTTAATCGATTTCTGCTTAAGTAGTCCGCCCTTATGTTTTGCGATCCCTTTAGATGGACAGCCGAGAGGCTTAGGAGATTTATTTCTGCAAAGGCAAAAATTTCATAAGACAGATTCAATAAACTCTTACTCCTTGTGGTACCCTGCCTGTTTATTATGGCTACCGCTGTGGAGTTGTCTGTAAGCACATTAATATTTGAGTTCTTAATATATCCCTCTGACATTTTAAGAGCCTCACTAATTGCTGCCAACTCTCTAAAATTAGATGATCTTTCCTCAAAGGAACTATCCCATGATCCCTGAAAATCCAAACTACCTAAGTGGGCTCCCCAACCTGAGGGGCTGGCATCTGTAGTGATGACTAAAGGACATTTCCTGACCCAGGATAACCCCACCGAAAGATGCTCTGTCTTCAACCACCAGTATAAACTTTTCACAACCTCCTTTGTCAACACTATGGATCTGTCTAGCCCTCCCGGGGATCCGTCCCAGAGATCTAAGAGATATGTCTGAAGGGGCCTAGAGTGTGTCTGCGCCCATGGGACTGCTGGAATAGCTGCCGTAAATAACCCCAGCAAGGACATACCCCTTCTGATTGTGAGCCTGGGATTTCTTACTGCCAGCGACACTGTGGATTGTATTTTCTGAATCTTTTCTTCTGGCAGAAAAGACCTTTGAACAGAAGAATCTAAAACGATCCCCAGAAACTTTTTCCTTTGCGCTGGAGACAAAAAAGATTTTTCATAATTTACAATCCAGCCCAGCCTACCTAGGATGGCTAAAGTTCTATCTACTAGTGACTGTAATAACTCTGCTGATTCAGCCACCAACAAAAAATCGTCTAAATAAGGGATGAACAGACCTGGCCCTTCCCTGACATGCGCTGCCATCTCTGCCACGATTTTGGTGAACACCCTGGGCGCTATCGCTATGCCGAAGGGAAGAGCCTGGAACTGGAGGTGAAACAAAGAACCATTTATACATATAGCAATACGTAGGTACTTCTGAAATTGTGAGTGTATAGGGACATGTAAGTAGGCATCCTTTAAGTCAATAGATGCCATAAAACAATCTTTGCTAAGCAAATTAACCGTAGACTTGACCGTCTCCATCTTAAATTTTTGGTATCTTAGATACTTATTTAATGGTTTTAAATTAATAATAACTCTATAGGAGCCATCCGGTTTCTGGATCAAAAAAAGGCTAGAGTAGAAGCCATGACACCTTTCAGCCTCTGGCACTGGTACCAGGACATTTTTATTTATCAAAGAAATAACTTCCCCCTCTAAGGTCTTCTGACCTATTTCCCCCATGTGACTTCTTGTCACCAAAAACCGGGTAGGGGGTAAAGACACAAAGTCAAAAATAACTCCTTCTCTAATATAACTGAGAACCCAACTGCTACCGCAGATCTTTTCCCATTCACTAAAAAAAAACTTCAATCTGCCTCCGACTTGCTCTGAATTATTGGCCGGCTGGCTTCTTCCCCATGTCCGATTTCTGGTTGAAGAGGTATCCCCTAGCTTTGGATGCCCCTCTTCCTCTTAATCTATCTGCAGCTCGACCCCGGAAGTTTCCCCTTCCTTGTACCCGAAAGGACTGGAACCTTCCTGGTTGAAAAGTAGAGGGAAACCCTTTCTTCCTGTCCCCTGCTTTTTCTAATAAATCTTCTAGCACTGAACCAAATAATGTATTTCCCTCACAGGGAATGTTACACAATTTTGTTTTGGCCACTGCATCTCCTGACCAATTCTTTAACCATATGGCCCTCCTGGCTGAATTGGACAGGGCTGCGGATCTTGCGGAAAACCGCAAGGCATCCGCAGACGCATCCGCTAAAAAGGATGCTGATTTTTTTAGCCTGGGCAAGGATGCTAACAGATTATCTCTAGACTCACCAGACTGCAGCCCTTCCTCCAACTGTGCCAACCATAATAACATAGCCCTAGCTACACAAGTGCTTGCTACACTCGGCTTAAAGGACTCTGTTGTGGCTTCCCTCAGCATCTTCCTCCGGCCCATTAGCTTCCTCTATTTCAGAGGTATTATTTTCTGGCCCATCCGCCTCCTGATCAGAATAACCCGCACCTGCATGCGAGGGGCCCGCAGCCTCCACATCCAGAGGGGCTGCCACAGGTGGGACTACTTTTAGAGAGTTCTGGATTTCCGTTTTAATCAACTCCCTAAAAATAGGAAAACACAAAAAACCACCTTAGCTATGTGCTGACTTTTCACCAGTAATATGCTGGGCAACAACAGAGGGATCACTCACTTCATAGATGCTAGCAAGGTAGACATATTAGGGACTTCTGCTGACACCATCTTGCTCACACAGGAGTCACATGTAGGACGATCCGAATCAGCCGGCAACCTGACTTTACAGATCCTACATTCTTTCTTAGTAGATTTTGAGGACCTCTTAACCTCCTCCTCCTAAGAAACATCATATTGTCAGCTCCCTAAGAGATTTTTTGTCTTACCTCCAAGTGACCCTCAGCCCTCTGGTACCCTGGGTTTTTCTGCCGTCCGTTCCGATTCCTTTCCACTCATCGCTGCGTCCAGTGACCGGCCTTCTCACCCCCAACCGCCTGCGCCACACTCTCGCCTTTATGATACCCCGAGCGCTCCTCACTGAAGAGTCTCCGGCATCCGGCGCTCTTCCGGCGTGTGACGCGGCTTCCGGAACTTCCAGACGCGTCACCGCGCGTCACTTCCGGAAGTTCCGATACCAGGCCCCAATCCTCCGGACCCTCCGGCGCGCCACAGCGCTTCCCCGGAGCTCCGTATGCGTCCGGCCTGACTGGGAACCGACCCAATGTCTCCTCAGTCTCCGGGGTGAGTAGGACTTAGGCCGAACTACGGCCTCTAGAGCATCCCCCTCAGCTTACAGCCCCAGGGAATAGAGGGAGCTCCGGTCCCCTACTTTTCTTCAGGCTTCCCGCAGGGACAGGAAACCACTGAGGAGGAAGAGGAGGGCCTGCTCTTTTATCTCTTCAGGTTCCTGTCCCTGGGGAGGCGGGGTCCCTCTCTCTCTGGTTGGTGCTGTCATGTCGAGGGGGAATACATTGCTTTCAAACCTGTCCTCCCAACCTGCTTACTCGCCAATCCCAGCAGTTGTGCCAATTCCTCACCTAAAGCTGTTGCAGAACATCTAATTTCACTGCAGAATATAACACATTCAGTAACATTGCAGCACCTGCTGTCTTCATACCATTTGCTCTTTCTGTATCAAAATTCTGCACAAGGCAGCATGCTGTTATTCTTTCTGACGCTTCATAAATGTCCCAATAAAAGTTTATATGAATCAGTGTATATGACAGAGAAACTGTAAAAGCTAAAAGAGCTGGTCAAGATGGGGACTTCACAAGGGTGGGGGGACAGATCAGAGACAAGATCCAGAAAAGCCACAAGCGACCTCGGAGGATGATGTGTTGTTTACAGAGAGAGGGAGTCGCTGCAGGCAATAAACATTTTGTAATTCTTCTATTTCCTTCAGTGGTGAATCACATAAAACCAAACTAAAGCCATTATTATTAGTGATGTCACTATATTAGTAAGGTTATATGACTTGGGGTGATCATTTTATTTAAATACAGTTTTACTTTACCACATAACCCCTTTTACCCTTCGAATGCTGCAGGACTAAAAAGGTACGGCTGATGGGGTGACCACCAGGGACTGCATTACAGTAAATCTCTGTGACACAGTAAGATATCAAGCTGGGACATCGACCCAGACCAGGCAGATAAAAGAGGATTTCCTCATAAGATGAAAACGCAACCAGCCAAAAGAAATAAAATAAAAATGCACATATGCCGCTAAATGTGAATAGGACACATACATGCGTAGTATAAAAATGTAATTAAAAAAAAAAAAAAAAAACGCGTTTCAGCTCAGTGTTATCTCATAGAGCCTTCATCGGATAACAACTTAACAGTAACAAACATCACATATAAATAGCATATGCACATTAGCCTAATAATCACCCCTTAAATTTTCCACCTCTGACATAAGTTGTACAAATGTCAGAAAATTATCCACTGAGTAGACAATGATCATAGAAGAAATGCTCGTGATATTTGATGCAAGTGCTCTTGTGCACAATTTTATTTTGGCATAAAGTGTAGTCACAGACATTAATTCCGACGTTTCGGTGGTGACACCTTTATCAGGGGTCTATGGACATGAAAAATATATATTGTTACAGGAATAGTAACGTGCACAGGGCTAGGGTGGGTAGGACAGGAGGGGGGGAGGTATAGGTACAAGACTCATAGGGAAAGTAACATCAAAGTGACAAATGCTATGTACATAATAATAACACAAAAGTTGCTGGATGGAATATCTGGAGGATGATGATGAGAGAAGGCAGAGGATATTCCATAGCTATGAGGGAATACATAGATGCTAGTGAGGATTAATCATATATAATGACAGTAACATAGTAGTAGGGCACAGTTGGTATAAAATGCATGCAGCAGGGTTGCTATGAGGTATAGGATAGATGACAGTTTAGGGTGAATCATAGATACAGAATAAGAATACAGCTGGTAGTACCGGTGTTAGTTGTTGCAGTATGTGGGTAGCGGAGTAATGGAGGTCAGCTGTAAAAGTGAAGGTAAAGTCAGGGCTGAGTAAGCGGTAGTTAGGAGTACTATTGGAGTAGGGAATGTGGTGAGGGGTAGTTACCTCATTGGTAACAGGAGGTCCGGGGGTGGCTGAGGTCCGAGCAGAGTCGGGGATGGTGAAAACCGGACAATGGAGCTGGAAGAGAGGAAGCCGGTTATGAAGCTGACATGATGTTTGAGGCTATGGTGGAGAGGTGAGATATTTACCCAGGGAGAGACCATGCGGTGATCCGGATCCAGCGGAGCTAAGTCGCGCAATGATGACGTGGACACGTCCAGACGTCTTATAGGGGTGGCGCATGCGCACTGTTAAGGTTAGGGAATAGGTGCGTACTGCGCAAGCGCAGTAATGCGGTGTCAGGGGCATGGATAGAGGCGGACTAGAGGCGGACCAGAGAGGCATGTATGATGTAGGGGGCGGGTGTTAGATGTGACGTCTAGCACAGAGAAGAGGGTCGGGCCCTGGAGGCGTGATAGAGGGCAGGTTGTAAACAAACTTGTAATGCGGAGTGTTATGGCAACAGTATGGAAGTAGTGTAGAGAGAGGAAAGAGTGATAGAGCTAGACAAGGAGGATATATGAAAGGAAGACATGCATGGGAGAGATACTATCATTCCTAAATGCCCATACTACCTGTATTGGATGCATAGGAGTCATGGTCTGGCCTATGAGAAAGTAGACATGAACATGATGAATCAACATCAGTGTAACAATAAAGCATGATTATAATAATACACAAGGTATGATTATTAATAGAATAGTTCATATTCTCTATTTAGTCCATTAGGTTTCAAGGTGCCAAGAGTATGGATCCAGAAGGCCTCACGTTCTTTCAGTCTCTGGATCCTGTTGCCGCCTCGGCGAGCCAAGGGGTTTTGTTCGAGTACTTGAAAGCGTAGTTGTGAAATGTTGTGTCTGGTTGTGATGAAGTGGGCAGGTATGGGTAGGAGTGTTTTAGCACATCGGATAGTGGACTTGTGTTGGGAGATGCGGTCCCTGACATGTTGTGTTGTTTCTCCTACATAACCTAAGCCGCATGGGCATTTAATGAGGTACACAACGTAAGCGCTGTCGCATGTGAAAAAGCCTTTTATGGGAAACTGTCTACCAGTATGGGGGTGTGTGGCGAAAGGTCCTTTGGTGACATTAGAACACTGGTGACATTGTAGGCACTCCTGTCTGTTGGTTTCACATATAGATCAGTGCTGATGTGTCCTGTGGTGTCCTTTGTGATCTGGGTGTCGAGGAAGTTAATAGTTGAGGTGTCAGAGTGGATGGTGAATTTGAGACTCGGGATATGGGTGTTGATGTCACTGAAGAATTGTTGTAATGTGTCGTTGGTGCCTGTCCAGATGCAGAAGATATAATCTATGAATCTTTTCCAGATTCGGATGTTGTTGCTTAGGGGGTGTGTGTAGATGATTTCATTCTCGAACTGGGCCATAAACGCGTTAGCGTATGGGGCGCCACATTCGAGCCCATCGCTGTCCCGGCTATCTGCATATAGTATTGATCCCCAAAAAAGTAAGTAATTTTTGGTAAGGATGATGTGTAGGAGTTCAAGGCAGAATTCTTTTTGATTGTATGTCAAGTTGGTGTCATTGTCTAGGAGACTTCTAGTGGCTCGCGATATTTTCGCCTCCAACATAACTTCTCACACGAAGAACGCCTAGCTCTAGATACACTGGCCAAGGACAAAGAACTTATCATCAAACCAGCAGACAAGGGCGGTGCCATAGTCATTATGGACCGCTCCTACTACACAGCAGAAATACAATCACAACTCAATGATACCAATACATACATCCCGGTAGATAGAGACCCTACCCCGAAAATTAGGCAAGACATCCGCAATGTACTGGACAAATACACCCAAAACAACACCATAGATTCCCAACTACAGGAATTCCTAACCAACCACCACCCTGTGATACCTGTTTTCTATACATTACCTAAGATTCACAAGATTCTGTGGGTGGAAGCCTGCCTTTGCAAGCCCTTGTCATGATCGCAATACTCGCACCTTGAGTTAGACATTGACAAAAGGGGCCACCCTGTTGTTTCCCTGTCTATGTTCCAATACTCGCAACCGAGTGGGACTTAAGGGGTTATTTATCAGGGTGGTGTGGTGCTCTCCCCATCATGGAGGCACCCCGTTGGCAACAGGCTAGAGATATCTGGCTATCTCGTGTTTTGAGACTCGTAACTGAGGCTCCACGGACTCTTGTTTTGCATATTTAAATTTTTGGGGGCATCAGTGGAGACTTTTGATTGAGTACTTCATTGGAATTTTTTTTCGCTGTTCTCCTTGAGTTCAGTGATTACTGTGTTTTGTTGGTTGATTTTTCATTGCCCCAACTAGCCAGAATCCTACCCCACACTGACGAGGGGCAAAAACCCCGAAACGGCTGTCTGTGGGTGGAAGCCTGCCTTTGCAAGCCCTTGTCATGATCGCAATACTCGCACCTTGAGTTAGACATTGACAAAAGGGGCCACCCTGTTGTTTCCCTGTCTATGTTCCAATACTCGCAACCGAGTGGGACTTAAGGGGTTATTTATCAGGGTGGTGTGGTGCTCTCCCCATCATGGAGGCACCCCGTTGGCAACAGGCTAGAGATATCTGGCTATCCCGTGTTTTGAGACTCGTAACTGAGGCTCCACGGACTCTTGTTTTGCATATTTAAATTTTTGGGGGCATCAGTGGAGACTCTTGATTGAGTACTTCATTGGAATTTTTTTCGCTGTTCTCCTTGAGTTCAGTGATTACTGTGTTTTCTAAGATTCACAAAAACCTACAGAAACCACCTGGACGCCCTATAGTTGCCTCCACCGATTCTATTCTATCACCATTAGCTAAATTTGTTGAAAAAGTTCTTACGCCCATCATTAGACGCACTCGCTCTTTCTTACTCGACACCTTTGACTTCCTGACACACATCAATAATACCAACCCGGTACCTCCCGATAGCGTCCTAGTAACCCTAAATGTTTGCAGCCTGTACAACTGCATTCCTCACACTGAGGGACTGCGAGCCACTAGAAGTCTCCTAGACAATGAAACCAACTTGACATACAATCAGAAAGAATTCTGCCTTTAACTCCTACACATCATCCTTACCAAAAATTACTTCCCTTTTTGGGGATCAATACTATATGCAGATAGCCGGGACAGCGATGGGCTCGAATGTGGCGCCCCCATACGCTAACGCGTTTATGGCCCAGTTCGAGAATGAAATCATCTACACACACCCCCTAAGCAACAACATCCGAATCTGGAAAAGATTCATAGATTATATCTTCTGCATCTGGACAGGCACCAACGACACATTACAACAATTCTTCAGTGACATCAACACCCATATCCCTAGTCTCAAATTCACCATTCACTCTGACACCTCAACTATCAACTTCCTGGACACCCAGATCACAAAGGACACCACGGGACACATCAGCACTGATCTATATGTGAAACCAACAGACAGGAATAGCCTTCTTCACTACAGCAGTTGCCACCCACGATCAGTCAAAAATTCGCTGCCCAAATCACAATACTGCAGAGTACAGAGAATAGTATCAGATAACATGACAAGACAATCACGACTCAGAGAAATGGCCGATAAGTTTACCAATAGAGGCTTCCCACCCAACTCCACAGGTACTTATAGATCCCTGACCACTAATAACAGCAGAACTACCGAACCCAAACCACCTAGGGTGGCATTCGTTAACACTTATCACTCATTCTCACCACTCATACAAAAGAACATTTCAGCACACTGGGATCTACTCGCTAAAGCATACCAAGATATTGCAGAGTTCCAACAGCCACCCCTCATGTGCCACAAACGCCCTCCCAACCTTCGTGACCGTCTAGTCAAAGCTGACATTGGTACCCTTACAAAACCAGCAGACAAACCTTCCTCACATCCCAACGGAAAGGCACATACCCGTGCCTACAATGTCACCAGTGTTCTAATGTCACCAAAGGACCTTTCGCCACACACCCCCATACTGGTAGACAGTTTCCCATAAAAGGCTTTTTCACATGCGACAGCTCTTACGTGGTGTACCTCATTAAATGCCCATGCGGCTTAGGTTATGTAGGAGAAACAACACAACATGTCAGGGACCGCATCTCCCAACACAAGTCCACTATCTGATGTGCTAAAACACTCCTACCCATACCTGCCCACTTCATCACAACCAGACACAACATTTCACAACTACGCTTTCAAGCACTTGAACAAAACCCCTTGGCTCGCCGAGGCGGCAACAGGATCCAGAGACTGAAACAACGTGAGGCCTTCTGGATCCATACTCTTGGCACCTTGAAACCTAATGGACTAAATAGAGAATATGAACTATTCTATTAATAATCATACCTTGTGTATTATTATAATCATGCTTTATTGTTACACTGATGTTGATTCATCATGTTCATGTCTACTTTCTCATAGGCCAGACCATGACTCCTATGCATCCAATACAGGTAGTATGGGCATTTAGGAATGATAGTATCTCTCCCATGCATGTCTTCCTTTCATATATCCTCCTTGTCTAGCTCTATCACTCTTTCCTCTCTCTACACTACTTCCATACTGTTGCCATAACACTCCGCATTACAAGTTTGTTTACAACCTGCCCTCTATCACGCCTCCAGGGCCCGACCCCCTTCTCTGTGCTAGACGTCACATCTAACACCCGCCCCCTACATCATACATGCCTCTCTGGTCCGCCTCTAGTCCGCCTCTATCCATGCCCCTGACACCGCATTACTGCGCTAGCGCAGTACGCACCTATTCCCTAACCTTACCAGTGAGCATGCGCCGCCCCTATGAGACGTCTGGACATCACCACGTCCACGTCATCATTGCGCGACTTAGCTCCGCTGGATCCGGATCACCGCATGGTCTCTCCCTGGGTAAATATCTCACCTTCTCTCCACCATAGCCTCACAAATCATGTCAGCTTCATAACCGGCCTCCTCTCTTCCAGCTCCATTGTCCGGTTTTCACCATCCCCGACTCTGCTCGGACCTCAGCCACCCCCGGACCTCCTGTTACCAATGAGGTAACTACCCCTCACCACATTTCCTACTCCAATAGTACTCCTAACTACCGCTTACTCAGCCCTGACTTTACCTTCACTTTTACAGCTGACCTCCATTACTCCGCTACCCACATACTGCAACAACTAACACAGGTACTACCAGCTGTATTCTTATTCTGTATCTATGATTCACCCTAAACTGTCATCTATCCTATACCTCATAGAAACCCTGCTGCATGCATTTTATACCAACTGTGCCCTACTACTATACTACTATGTTACTGTCATTATATATGATTAATCCTCACTAATATCTATGTATTCCCTCATAGCTATGGAATATCCTCTTCCTTCTCTCATCATCCTGCAGATATTCCATCCAGCAACTTTTGTGTTATTATTATGTATATATCATTTGTCACTTTGATGTTACCTTCCCTATGAGTCTTGTACCTATACCTCCCCCCCCCTGTCCTACCCACCCTAGCCCTGTGCACGTTACTATTCCTGTAACCATATCTCATTGTAATATATATTTTTCATGTCCATAGACCCCTGATTAAGGTGTCACCACCGAAACGTCGGAATTAATGTCTGTGACTACACTTTATGCCAAAATAAAATTGTGCACAAGAGCACTTGCATCAAATATCACGAGCATTTCTTCTATGATCATTGTCTACTCAGTGGATACTTTTCTGACAAGAATACCTCTACTTTCCACTTGGTATAATCAGACTGAGTGTTACTCCTTACGCCTATACTATAAGTTGTACAAATGTACAAATTGTTCTTGGGGGGATTAGAATTACTTTTTGTACGTAGTCCCAGGTTATTTAGGCACAGTCTATAATCATGTCTCTTGGTCAGTCTTATTGGAAATGTCACTCTCAAACTTAGAAGAAAATGTTTTGAGTCTCATATTACTAAAAAACCTTGAGAGGTCAATGTCCATTTGAAACGTGTCAAAAGGCTCTAACAGACTAAAAAACAGACCTTTCTCTAACACCTTTATTTGCAATTACTAATGCCCCTATTCCACGGGCCGTTTTAGAGGAGCAAACGAGCGCTATCAGCGCTCGTCTGCTCCTCGTTCGCCGCTCGCTGCCGCCGCTATTCAACGCGGCTGCAGCGAGCGGGTGAGTGCGGGAGGGGCGGCGGGGAGCTGCGGGGGGGCTGCCCGGGGGATCGCTGATCGTCCGGGCAGCCCATAGGATATAGCAGCGTCTGCTGCCGATGCTCCTATTCAGCGGAGCGACGGCAGCAGATCGCTGCTATATCAGTCGCTTGTTTTTCAACATGTTGAAAAACAAGCGACTGCAACGATCAGCCGACATGAACGATGTCGGCTGATCGTTGCACTCTATTCCACGGAACGATTATCGTCCGTAGCGGTCGATATCGTCCGAAAATGAACGATAATCGTTCCGTGGAATAGGGCCATAAGAATCTAAGCCAACCTAGGACCAAGATATGTTATCGCTTTATCGACGAAATCATTTACATATGGGACGGGCCACAAGACACCCTGTACTACTGATACTCATCTAGAGGACTACTGTGCCTGTGCTAATTTCTTATTTGCAGTGTCATCCTATGAAGGAGGCTCTGGGATGTCATGGTCACATGCTCTTTTATAGGGCGCCATGTGATGGACAGACAAACTGTACAGTAGGGGACAGCAACATATCCCACAGGAAGATAGGTGATAGGGAGATAAATTTAAAAAAAAAATAAAAATAAAAACTTTGTCTTTGCTGATGGCCACAACACTGAGCTACAGTATACATGACTCTTCCCTCCCATATCCTCCCTGTCTTTACCAATTGACGTCCAGGGTTGGGCCTCCAGCTCTGTACGTCAATTAGACAAGGCAGGGAAAGGTGGAGGAGGAAGCGTGCATGCTGTGGCTCAGCATCACTTCAGCTTCCAAGGAAAAATGTAATTATATAACTGCAAATCGCCATCAGCAAAGACTAAGGCATCATTTGAGTTATCTCCCTAGCCCACCTATTTGCTAGTGTCTGAAGCTCTGCCCTTTAAAATATACATACATCATAATGAGCAGAATAAAAGCAACCTGTCAGTTTTAAGGCATTGTGAATCGTTGTGTGTCAAAACTAACTTGTCCCCAGGATAGGGGACAATTAAGAGTTTGCGGGAGGGTTTGGGGGTGGATGGGGGAGTCGAACCTCTGTACCCCCTGCCGATCTCCAGATCGTCCCCCTGCTCCTTTGTTATGAATACAACCGTGGGTATGGCACCTAACCAACGGCTCTATTCATTTCTATGAAGCCGCCCCCAACCCCCACACCTGTGATCCCACCAGTGGCAGTAGTTTAACCCTTTCAAGGTCACTATGTAATACGAAAGAAACATTGAATGAAATGAATGACACGTGCTACACCTGTGAGGTGTCCGATTGGCACCCCAGCAACATGATTGTGGGTTGCCAATGGGTTACTTAGCAAGCAGAGGGTCCTTACTTAGCTTCCAATGCTGCCAAAGAGTCTACGCCAATTTAAAAAAAAAAAAAAAAAACTCCCATAATAAAAGTTAAAATCCCCCCTTTTCCTATATTTCAAATGAAATAAAAATCTAAACCAATATAAAAATAAACATATTTGGTGTCTCTGCATGTGGAATTGTCTAATCTATTAAATACATTATTCAAAAGAGTATGATAAGTCCCATCAAAACCAAAATGGTACTGTTAAAAACCATGAATCATGGCGCAAAGAAAAAGCCCTAATACAGCCCTAAAGATGCCAAAGCGTCGTTCAAATGTCACTTTTCAGAAATAAATGGTCAAGTATCGCTAGTACTGTTTTGCAGCCTCCCCCCTCACTTCAGAAGAAGGATTTCTGTGTCCATTATACTCTATGGAGGGGGAAGGATTCGAGGTGGATGAGTGAGCAGGAAGAGGAAAAAAGGCAGCCCTCCAGAGCACATCATCCTGCAATCTTCTTTTATCAAGCTCCCATACTTGCACTGACCTTTCTGACCTGTAAATCCAGTGTTATATGGGGTAAGACAGTCTCAAACATCAGAGCCGGTTCTCTCCCCTTCCTGCTCACTCATCCCCCTCAGCCCCTCCAAATGTTATAATAGACTCTGCAAACCCATGTTCACTTTGCTTCTCTTTAATATGGCTTTGCCTGATGCACAGAAATATGTGTGGGGGAGACTTTTTTGACTAATAAAACCTATTACAGGGTTTCTTAAAATCGCTTGTACTATAAATTTCTGCAAAAATATTTTCAAAGACAGTTACACTTTAATAAAGTACTAAAATAAAACTATATAAATTGGATATCTCTAATCAAACTAACCCACAGAATACAGAAAACTGGTGACTTTTACTGTAACTTGCATGGTGTAACAAAATTATCCAAAGTTTACTAAACTGCTGTTTTTCCTTTTTTAATTTCACTCAACAAATATATATTTTTTTCAGGTTTTTTGTACATTTTATAGTAAAATGAAAGGAGCCATGAGAAATTAAAATTAGTCCTGCAAACAATAAGCCATTGTATGGCTCTGTATTATAGAAAAATTAAGACCTTATGGGTTTTAGAAGCTGAGGAGGAAAATATCAAAGTACAAAAGTCAAAGTGTCCCTGTTGGCATAACTTTCAAAATCCAAAAAAGTAGATATGAAAAAAAGCAAGTTTTCATGGCTCAATGTGTCTGTGAGCGCAGATGACCTGGGAAACACGGGACTTCCTGTGTTTAGACTTTGAAGAAGAAAAAAAAAAGTCAGAACACAGGAAGTGCCTTGTTTTCCATAATAACTGAAAGAAAAAAATGAATGTCAATTGCAAACTTGCTTTATATCACATCTACTGCTGATTAAGATTTTAAAAGTTATAACAGTGACACTTTAAAGTAAGACACATACCCCAAACATATCTATTCTTAGATAAAAAAAATTAAAATAAAATATAAAGGCAGAGTGTGGTCTTTTAAAGGCACCATGTGGTCTTTTACTACCAACTTTGTCTGCTTTCATGTAAAAATTCACTCTACATAATCCACATTATATTTACTCAAAAAAAAAGGACCACCCAAGGCTACATAGTTTTATTTATCAGAGCAATACTTACATTTTGAGGATTCTGAGGTATTTGGTTCCTTACACCTACCACGGCTTGAGTTATGGTACTACACTGTCGATTCAGCTTTAGTAAAAAAGCAAACAGTTCATCGCTATCATGGGGGGGAAAAAGTAAAGACTGTTATCAAGTATTTTGTGAATTAATAAACAAAGCAAAAAACAATACCTAACAATTTTTGCTATATGGACAATAAGTGGTATATGGACAACAACAATATCCATCTGCTTGCGCAATATTGCAGACTGTTCAACACACATTAAAAAGGGTTGCCTGTAAAGGTCCTTTAACACGATTATTTTTTCTTTTAAATCATAGGCATTTAGACAAGATAAATCGGTATGAAAAGTCATTAATGTGATCATATTTAAATATGATTGTAATTGCGTTCGCATATATACTGTGACTGATCATAATTGTGTTTGTATCTATACACTGTGAACAATGAGTGTTTACACTGAAAGACTTAAAATCGATTAACAAGGAATTTGAGGTCAGCTCAAAATATGCAGTCAACGACATACGAACAAATTTTCATTCAGAGTCTCATCGTTGCCGCATTCACACTAGAAGATTACTGCTTAAATTCAAACGATTTAACAATTTTTTTGCACAATAATAGTATATGCAACTTTTTAAATAATTTTTTACTACACTTTTCCTGTATTTAATGCGACCAAAAATGCACAATTTTGCACTTTAATGGTGCGTTCACACCTACAGGATCTGCAGCTGATTTTCTGCAGCAGATTTCATTTAAATAACTGAACACAGCATCAAATCTGCTGCAGATCCTGTAGGTATGAACGCACCATAAAACTTTTTTTGCACTTACCATGCATGATCAGGAATGTGATAATTTAATAGTTTGGGCGAATAAAAAAAATGAAAAAGGGGGGTGATTAGTGCTTTTATTAGGGGATGGGATTTTTATGAATAAAAAAACACTAATTTTTTACACTTACTAGAAGTAAGGGGGGCCTTCTATACACAAAGCATTGATCTCTCAGACCAATCAGATCAGTGATACATTGCTCTGGGCTGCTGCATATATTGCCAAAACAGAATTAGCGTCAGTGAAACGTTGAGGCCCAACCCGGGCACAAGAATGGATCTCCCCCCCCCCCCCCCCCCCCCCCGAGATGCAATCCAATCTGCTAGAAACCAGGGACATGCAGAGTAGAGCAGAGCATTTAAATGCAGCTGTCTGGTTTGACAGCTTCATTTAAAAGCTTAATTAGCAGACGCGGCGACAGGACCACATCAGCTGATAGCAGCCGGGAGTAGTGCTATTCAGAACTGGGTCCCAGCGCAACCCCTTTGTGAACCCCCCCTTGCACCATGATAACGTACGATACTTTAACCCCTTAAGGACCGGGGCAATTTTGATTTTTGCGTTTTCGTTTTTTCCTCCTTGTGCATAAAAGGCCATAGCAGTTGCATTTTTTCACCTAGAAACCCACATGAGCCCTTATTTTTTGCGCCACTAATTGTACTTTGCAATGACAGGCTGAATTTTTGCATTAAGTACACTGCAAAAGCAGGAAAAAATTCAATGTGTGGTGAAATTGAAAAAAAACAAACACATTTTGTGTTTTTAGTGCCGTTCGCCCTGGGGTAAAACTGACTTGTTATATATGTTCCACAAGTCGTTACGATTAAAACGATATATAACATGCATAACTTTTCTTTTATCTGATGGCCTGTAAAAAATTCAAACCATTGTCAACAAATATACAGTATGTCACTTAAAATCGCTCCATTCCCATGCTTATAGCACTTTTATCCTTTGGTCTATGGGGCGGTGTGAGGTGTCATTTTTTGCGCCATGATGTGTTCTTTCTATCTGTACCTTGATTGCGCATATACGACTTTTTGATCGCTTTTTATTAACATTTTTCTGGATTTGATGCGACCAAAGATGCGCAATTTTGCACTTTAAACCCACAAACAGAAGCATGCCAAATGTATCGGTGGCACATCCAAAAATGAATATTAGCCAAGTAAGTCAATTAGAGTATGACAAAAAATAAATTTTATTGGTACAAAACGACAAATGGGACACACAGGTTAAAAACACTTAAAATGCACAACCAATCAAACATTGTGCCGTGTATGATAAACACGGTACAAAGACAAGCTGACATACAAAGGTATAGGGGATCCTCACTGGTGAAAGTGATATGAAACAGATTAGACACAAGTACAAAAATGATGCAAGGTAAATAGAAAAAAGGCCAGAGCGTGGGGACAGAACGCGTGGGGTTCTGTGGACGCTGACACTGATCCTCTTGTCTGGTGATATACATCTTTTTGGCTCTGGCCTTTTTTCTATTTACCTTGCATCATTTTTGTACTTGTGTCTAATCTGTTTCATATCACTTTCACCAGTGAGGATGCAGCCGGAAGTAAACGAGTGCCGAGCCGAGGACGGCGCCATCTTGGAGCGGTCCCCGGCCGGCTTCAGAAACGGAGATAGCTCCTCCGGGATGTTATCCCGGAGGAGCGATCTCCCCACTAGACACCAGGGATGACGCTGCAAACGGTAATCGGATGCAGCTGTCAACTTTGACAGCTGCATCGGATTACTGTATTAGCAGGCACAGCGATTGGACCGCGCCCGCTAATACCTGCGGTCCCGGGCTACAAGCGGCACCTGGGACTGCCGCGGTTCAGAGCGCCTCCGCCGCATGGCCCCGCTCTGAATGTCCTTAACGCCTGCGGTCGTTAAGGGGTAAAGTTATATATACTGTATATATATAACAGGTATTTAGGTATTAAAACAGGTAACAGGTATTTAAACAGATTCTGGGGTCACTGACAATCTTGCAATATACTTTAATTAAATATTTTGGTAACACTACAAGTGAAGAGACATACAAGATAAAACCATTAAAAAAAAACAACACACAAGTTAGAGACAGGGTATGATTAACACAGTACCCAAAACACCCCGACATATATACAAGTATGAGTCCCTCAAAAGAACTGCTAACAGCCCAAAAAGTGCTTGAAAAAGAGGTTAATTCCTTAAAACGTCGCAATCTATGGTGTTCGCAGCAGCGACGCCAGTCACCTTCGGTGAGCTGTCTGCAGCTCGACAATGAGCATATGAACTATCCTCCTCTTGTGTCAGCATCTGGACATGCTGCACATATGGGTGAATATGCTATACCCTGATATTTTGTGAACTTATTTACAATATAGTGATCATTTGCAAAAAGAAAGCGCATTGTGTAATTTTCTTCTGTTGGACTTCCCGAGGTACAAGCCCTCGTTCACACAGCCACACAAGAGGGCAGCAATTTTTGTTGTTTTTGAACAACCTGAAAAGTAACACAGAATATACTGTTATATCAAAAAGATGTAGAAAAAATTAGCTGCTACAGACACCAGACAAAAAAAAAAATACTACTAATCATAGATAATACACCAATGAAAAGAGGTTTGGATAATGAATATCACCAAAATGAGGGACTCCATGTTGGGGTCCACAAAACCCCACGCGTAATATTGTGTAGCATAGTAGACATATATACCCCACTTGTAATCAAAGTATTACACGTCACATTATGTTGTATCATTAACCTAACCCGTCCCGTCAGACAAAACCCCCCGTCCAGACTCCCAACATGGCCGTGGCGTCACTAACAAGTTACGGCGCTTGTGCAAGATGTTTGACCGCCCCCATGATTACGTATTAAGTGACATTAATGAAACAAACTTTATTAGTCATGCTTCTAAATAGACACTTGCGCACGGATTAAACGATCCATGAGTGGATCTCAACAAAAACTCGTTCCTCGATGCTGAAAGGGAAAAAGCCGAATGTGCTCAAATCCATACCGTGTAGATATATGGCAAAATAAGATCAAAAACAATTACAATAATTATGTTTATTCAAATGTACAATACAGACTTGTTGGACAGCATTAAAGGGAACCTGTCACCCCCCGTGCCGGGGTGACAGGCTCCCGACCCCCCGTTAGAGCCCCATATACTTACCTAATCCCGCGGGGTCCCGCTTCTGGAGGTGGTCGGGTGACGGAGATCTC
This sequence comes from Dendropsophus ebraccatus, assembly GCF_027789765.1. Taxonomy (NCBI): domain Eukaryota; kingdom Metazoa; phylum Chordata; class Amphibia; order Anura; family Hylidae; genus Dendropsophus; species Dendropsophus ebraccatus. The sequence goes on along the minus strand of NW_027210263.1, from coordinate 45,481 downwards.
AGCCGCTGCAGCCCGGCACGCGCGCTGAGAGATGAGTCCAACACCCATAGAGAATGACAGGAGAGTCCAGTGCTCAGTCATTCTCTGTGAGTGTTGGACTCATCTCTCAGCGCGCGTGCCGGGCTGCAGCGGCTGAGATCTCCGTCACCCGACCACCTCCAGAAGCGGGACCCGGCGGGATTAGGTAAGTATATGGGGCTCTAACGGGGGGTCGGGAGCCTGTCACCCCGGCACGGGAGGTGACAGGTTCCCTTTAAGGTGTGTGTACATAATGTATGGTATTCTAGGCACTTGTCGATATAATCCTAATGCATAAATAGTGAAAAAAGCACAGATAAGTATTGCAGTTAGTCTGAATAGCCAGAAAAGACGAGAAACACACACATTGTGATTACTGGGTTATCCCTAATTCAAACCCCAATTTTGTACTATACTTAATCCTAATATAAACATATAAAACTTTTAAATACATAAATTACAATACCCATGATAAGAGCTAAAGATAATAATAAATATTGAAATAATCCTCAGAAAACCTGACATTTTATATTACTGTGTGCATAATTATGCCAAAATAAATTGAGATATAAGTGCAAGAAATAATCCAAGTAATGTTAACCCTAACATAATCGCGACCATATATTAATACAATTTCTACACCCTATTTGGACATGTAATACAATAATAATGTTAAATATATTGGAAAAAGAAGAAGGAATAAGTATTGTTAATATAATCGCGGCCATGTATTTGTTCAAATCCTATACCCCATTGAACATGGAATGCAACATAATGTTAAATAAAAAAATAATACATGATTAAATAAATACATAAATAGACAAAAAGAAAAACATAAGTAATATTATCATCGCTTTATTCATATAAATGCGATACCCATCAAGCGAGACAATATGCCGATGTACCCCGTACACAGGCATTCCAGAATATATATGCAAATAACTAACTCGTATATCCGATCCATAAGATATAATGTAAAATTCTAAACGGGCACCATACCAAAAACTATAATAAACCTGGATGCATCCACTCATTAACCACCAGTGGCCCGTACAGAATTTATTCTATCTTTATTCTATCTATTAATTATATCTTATGGGGTATATCTCAGTGAGATCTTTTACTTGATTCTGAAGTGCCACACGTTTTATATGGTAAGCCTTTTTTTCTTTGCTATATAATATGTCGGGACCAAGAGACACAATCAGCCGATGATTGTTGTAATTGGCCGACTGTTGTCTCTATTTCATGGATCCATAATCGGCCTGATTTATCTTATTATTTTTCTCGAAATTTCAAACAGAGGCCACGCGGCGGACTCCGCTTGACATTTCGCCTGTCCGCTGTCCACCCAAACAATGAACCTGCTGATAGCTGCCTAGTCGGCAAGGAGCGCTGAGGAAGAAGGTATGTCTGTTACCTTCATCTTTGGCGCCGTTCCTGTGCTGTTTATTTTTAAAACCTCTGCCTGGTAAGCTGTTAGGCGCTACCTGCCCTTCTAATGATTATCAATGGAGGGGGCAGGTCAGATTGGTGTTTGGGCGCAGTAGCCACGCCCTCAGTGGACCTAAGGCCTTACCGGGCAGATGATTTCATAACCGCACCAAAACAGCAAAGAGGAAGAAGATAACAGACACACCTAGATCCTCAGCGTCCTGGGCACACTAGGGAGCTATCGTCTAAACTGCTGATGGTTCTCCTATAAATGACAGACTGAATGCATATGTTGCCTTATGCAGTAAAAGCAAATGCATTTCTCTCTACTTTTCACAGCCAATCTAAGCATGATAATAAATTGGTAATATACACTACCGTTCAAAAGTTTGGGGTCACCCAAACAATTTAGTGTTTTCCATGAAAAGTCACACTTATTCACCACCATACGTTGTGAAATGAATAGAAAATAAGAGTCAAGACATTGACAAGGTTAGAAATAATGATTTGTAATTGAAATAACATTGTTTTTACATCAAACTTTGCTTTCGTCAAAGAATCCTCCTTTTGCAGCAATTACAGCATTGCACACCTTTGGCATTCTAGCTATTAATCTGTTGAGGTAAGCTAGAGAAATTGCACCCCACGCTTTTAAGAAGCAGCTCCCAGAAGTTGGATTGGTTGGATGGGCACTTCTGGCGTACCATACGGTTAAGCTGCTCCCACAACAGCTCAATGGGGTTCAGATCTGGTGACTGCGCTGGCCACTCCATTACCGATAGAATACCAGCTGCCTGCTTCTGCTGTAAATAGTTCTTGCACAATTTGGAGGTGTGTTTAGGGTCATTGTCCTGTTGTAGGATGAAATTGGCTCAAATCAAGCGCTGTCCACTGGGTATGGTATGGCGTTGCAAAATTGAGTGATAGCCTTCCTTATTCAGAATCCCTTTTACCCTGTACAAATCCCCCACCTTACCAGCACCAAAGCAACCCCAGACCATCACATTACCTCCCCCAAACAGATGGCGTCAGGCATTCTTCCAGCATCTTTTCATTTGTTCTGCGTCTCACAAACGTTCTTCTTTGTGATTCAAACACCTCAAACTTGGATTCATCCGTCCACAACACTTTTTTCCAGTCTTCCTCTGTCCAATGTTCTGTTCCAAGTGTTCTTTTGCCCATCTCAATCTTTTTCTTTTATAGGCCAGTCTCAGATATGGCTTTTTCTTTGCCACTCTGCCCTGAAGCCCAAAATCCCGCAGCCGCCTCTTCACTGTAGATGTTGACACTGGTGTTTTGCGGGTACTATTTAATGAAGATGCCAGTTGGGGACCTGTGAGGCGTCTGTTTCGCAAACTAGAGACTCTAATGTGCTTATCTTCTTGCTTAGTTGTGCAATGCGGCCTCACACTTCTTTTTCTACTCTGGTTAGAGCCTGTTTGTGCTGTCCTCTGAAGGGAGTAGTACACACCGTTGTAGGAAATCTTCAATTTCTTAGCAATTTTTCACATGGAATAGCCTTCATTTCTAAGAACAAGAATAGACTGTCACGTTTCAGATGAAAGTTCTCTTTTTCTGGCCATTTTGAGCGTTTAATTGAGCCCACAAAGGTGATGCTCCAGAAACACAATCTGCTCAAAGGAAGGTCAGTTTTGTAGCTTCTGTAACGAACTAGACTGTTTTCAGATGTGTGAACATGATTGGACAAGGGTTTTCTAATTATCAATTAGCCTTCTGAGCCAATGAGCAAACACATTGAACCATTAGAACACTGGAGTGATAGTTGCTGGAAATGGGCCTCTATACACCTATGTAGATATTGCACCATAAACCAGTCATTTTGCAGCTAGAATAGTCATTTACCACATTAGCAATGTATAGAGTGTATTTGTTTAAAGTTATCTTCATCGAAAAGTACAGTGCTTTTCCTTCAAAAATAAGGACATTTCAATGTGACCCCAAACTTTTAAACAGTAGTGTGTATATATATATATATATATATATATATATATATATATATATATATATAATAAACAGGTATAGTATCAGTTTTATTTCCTTCCTAAACCCAAAAGACAATTTGAGTTTTATATATGACTGGTAAGGAGTCTATATGGTTACTGTTTAACATCATCACTTTGTAGTGTGTCAATATAGTGGCCCACAGTGATTGGCTTCTCTGCCCTCATTCACAGCAGCAATATATCTCTTAATCCATATTTTATTGCAAGTCTGGAGAAGCAAGCGCACAAAACTAGAACACGTGCTGTCTTCTATGCCTGCAGTAGTGGTGTCTGTATGTTTGCATTGTGCAAAATAAAAGAAATTGATACGGTAGAATGGCGAGTGAATTGTGATTTTCTTCTACCTAATGGTAAAACTTCTACGGACTGTGTATTCAGATGAAAGCATAACCAAATACCTATTGTTTGAAACCCCAGAAACCTGACATCCAGGTGAAGGCTCCTGTTATACTACTATACTATACTAGAGCCCACTTACTCTCTTAAATTTGTTTGCTTTTCATTTCATATAATGCCAAAGGGTTAAATTATCTTCATAAATGCTTTTTGGCAACACCTTGCTAGTGGGTTGGGGACATCTATGGCTATCAAATGCTGAAATGTCCAGGTGGCTTCTCATTTACTAAATTTAAATCATTGGTGGGATTTAATGGCGGTGTAAGACTGTCCACAATTACCAGCAAAATTTGTTAGAACTTATAAAAGCATGCTCCACAAATTACTAAAGGTAGGGGTTGAATAACAGTGCTTGAACACATGCTAAAAGATCTCCATTTTTCATTTGAACTTCAAAGTTAAGTCAAACTCTGGTGGCAAAATTTAAAGTGTAACTGTCATTTAAATGTTCCTCTTTAGAAATCCATAAATATGAAGCAATTTTAAGAAACTTTAATAGGTTTTATTTAGCAAAAAAAATGTCCTTCTGTACTCAAAAAACTGTTTTGCAGCCTCCCCCCTCACTTCAGAAGAATGATTTCTTTGTCCATTATGGTTTATGGGGGGCTGAATGAGCAGGGAGAGGAGAAAAGGCAGTTCCCAGACCACACTGACCTTTCTGACCTCTAAATCCAGTGTTTTATGTGCTCAGACAGTCTCCAAACAGCAGGGCTGTTTGTCTCCTCTTCCTGCTCATTCATCCCCCTCTGCCCTTCCCTTCCATAGGATATAACGGACTCAGCAAACCTATCTTCACTTTGCTTCTCTGTAATGTAATGAAGATGACTTTGTCTGATAATTAGCAGATAAGGGAGGAGGGGGGAGGCTGGAAAACAGCTTTTTGAGTACAGAGAGGCTTTTTTACCTAATAAAATTTATTACATCTAACTACAGGCCAGTTAGCTTAACATCTGTAGTAGTAAAAATTATGGAAACACTTCTAAAAAAGAAGATAATGGATCGCCTAAAAATCAACGAGTTAGATCCAGATCACCATGGCTTTACTGAAGGCAGATCAAGTCAGACTAATCTCATTGATTTCTTTGGAAGATGGTGGTGCCGTGAATATCACCTGGACTTCAGCAAAGTCTTTCATACAGTTTCACATAAAGAACTGATAGAGGAGTTAGAGAAAATTGGAGTAAATCCCTGGATAGTTCAGTGGATTTGTTGTTGGCTGAAGGATAGATATGAGAGGGTTGTAGTTAAAGGGGTTATCCAGTGCTAAAAAAACATGGCCACTTTTGCACCACTCTTGTCTCCAGATTGGGTGGGGTTTGAAACTCAGTTCCATTGAAGTAAATGGAGCTTAATTGCAAACCACACCTGAACTGGAGACAAGACAAACTTGTTATCATTTGAATTCTGCTGTGTCTGCTTTGCACTAGAACACAAAATACTTCAGCTCTGTTATATGGTTTACAGTTTGCTACTATTGCATCGAGTTTAACCATCTAACTCCATCCATTTTATTTAGTATTGGATTTGACTGCTATAACTAGAGGAACTTTGAACATTACCATGCCTAGTGATTGTCCTGTTGACCTTACTTGACTACATCATCTACTTCATGTGATTTTATATGTATTTATATTTTATACTTTGTCATACCTTTTATCGGTTATATATTTAGAATATTTTTCCACATGGGCCCTGTGGTGCTTATTTTCATTATTATGATTTATGGTGCATTTACACAGAGAGATTTATCTGACAGATTTTTGAAGCCAAAGCCAGGAACAGACTATAAACAGGGTGCAGGTCATAAAGGAAAGACTGAGATTTCCTGTCTTTTCAAGTCCATTCCTGACTTTGGCTTCCAAAATTGGTCAGATAAATCTGCCTGTGTAAACGCACCATTAACTACATTAATACATAGTAATTAGAGGACTGGTTACCTTAACTTCTATATATCAGTTTCCAGATCACAAAAGCAATGCATACTTGAAAGCAATGCATATTGTCTGTGTTGCTGTGTGACAGCATAGATATTTGCATATCTGTGCTGCAAGTTTTCCTTACCATGTCTCCTTGTGTAAACAATAGCTATAAAATTTGAAGCAGCACAAAAAGATGCAATCAGCTGAAGATCAGATGTTTTCCTGCTCCTTGGCTGATTGCTGCCACTTTTACAGTGCGTTTACACAGACAGATTTATCTGACAGATTTTTTAAAGCCAAAACCAGGAACAGACTATAAAAAGAGAACAGGTCATAAAGGAAAGGCTGAGATTTTCAAATCCATTCCTGGCTTTGGCTTCAAAAATTGGTCAGATAAATCTCTCTGTTTAAACGCAGCATTACACATGCCAATTGGTTGAAGGAGTGTTTCTAGCAACGCTCATGGCCAATCAGGCTGTGTAAAAGGCCCTTTGGTAAACTAAATAAAAGCTTAAGGGTAGCTTCACACACCGTATCGCAGTGGATTTTCTGCTGCGGATCTGCAGCAGATTTGATCTAAATAACTAAACACCGCATCAAATCTGTACCATCAAATCTGCTGCAGATCCTGTACATGTGAATGCACCCTTAAACTGAATGTGTCACCAGAAAATGAACTGTTTTATAAGTTTTTAGGTTAAACATGTGACCATGCTCCTCCATTAGTGTCCTCCACTGAGCCTGTAAATGCCTAGGATCAATTCTCAGTGCAGTGCATAACCGTACTAATACTGCACAATGTATCATTTAATATAAAGTGGCCAACCTCTTTAAATAATTAGTTTGATAATTTAAGAAAGTCAAGTGCACTTTTGTGCCAAAGAATGATCGGATCCAGCTCTGACTATACTATGATTATTTCAAGATGTAAAAGTAAAAATGCTTTATGGAGGGAATACCTTGAATCCAATTTTGAAAATGATGGCAACTTTTCAAGTTTTGTCTCTTCAACATGAATTTCTTTCATTGCAGCCACAATCTTTTTACAGTCTTCATCTGTAACACCTTCCTGTGTTAAAACATGCAATGATCACAATAGTAAAACTATATTGTCTATACAACTTTAAGTGGAAACTAAAAAAAAAAAAAAAGAAAGAAAGAATCTGTACACGTTTCAGGTGAAGGCAAAAAGGAACAAAATTCTAAAGGTTTTCCCTACAGTAAACTCTGAAGAACACAGCTTTTGAGATTTTTAGTAATGCCTTTTGGTACTAACAGATAAAAACATTTAGTCTGTATATACGAATACTAAAAAAGTATTATAGAGTCCATGCAGCTTTCATAAACAGAGCCAAATGGACTACTGCACTAATGGACTGTTTTTGTACATGTTTAACCCCTTAAGGACAGAGCCAATTTCGATTTTTGCGTTTTCGGTTTTTCCTCCTTGTGCTTAAAAGGCCATAGCACTTGCATTTTTTCCACCTAGAGACCCACATGAGCCCTTATTTTTGCGTCACTAATTGTACTTTGCAATGACAGGCTGAATTTTTGCATAAAGTACACTGCGAAACCAGAAAAAAATTCAAAGTGTGGTGAAATTGAAAAAAAAAAAACGCATTTTGTTTATTTGGGGGAAATGTGTTTTTACGCCATTCGCCCTGGGGTAAAACTGACTTGTTATATATGTTCCTCAAGTCGTTACGATTAAAACGATATGTAACATGTATAACTTATATTGTATCTGATGGCCTGTAAAAAATTCAAACCATTGTCAACAAATATACGACACTTAAAACCGCTCCATTCCCAGGCTTATAGCGCTTTTATCCTTTGTTCTATGGGGCTGTATGAGGTGTCAGTTTTTGCCCATGATATGTTCTTTCTATCGGTACCTTGATTGCGCATATACGACTTTTTGATCGCTTTTTATTGTAATTTTTCTGGATTTGATGCGACCAAAAATGCGCAATTTTGCACTTTGGGATTTTTTTGCGCTTACGCTGTTTACCGTGCGAGATCAGGAATGTGATTAATTAATAGTTCGGGCGATTACGCACGCGGCGATAGCAAACATGTTTATTTATTTACTTTTATTTATAACCTGGGAAAAGGGGGGTGATTCAGACTTTTATTAGGGGAGGGGGCTTTTTACTAATAATGACACTTTTTTTTTTTACTTTTACACTTATACTAGAAGTCCCGGGACTTCTAGTATAAGTACACTGATCTCTCATTGAGATTTCTGCAGCATAGATATGCTGCAGAGATCCATGAGATCATGCCTGCTGCAGCCGGAAGTAAACGAGTGCCGAGCCGGGGACGGCGCCATCTTGGAGCGGTCCCCGGCCGGCTTCAGTTACGGAGATCGCTCCTCCGGGATAACATCCCGGAGGAGCGATCTCCCCACTAGACACCAGGGATGACGCTGCATCCGATTACCGGACGCAGCGTCATGTTTGACAGCTGCATCTGATTACTGTATTAGCGGGCACGGCGATCGGACCGTGCCCGCTAATACCTACGGTCCCGGGCTACAAGTGGCACCTGCGCGGCCCCGCTCTGAACTCCCTTTCCGGCATCAGGGAGTAAATTTACGCCCGATGTCGTTAAGGGGTTAATCTTACGTACAGAAAAACATGGTCAACCACATTTTTGTGTACTAAAAAAAAAAAAAATTATATGTTCCAATCGGTACATTAGGGGCAGTATTTTTATTTCAATCTTTTAATAAAAATTTTTTTTTAAAGTTTTTCACCAGTAGAGAATCGGCAGAGCGGCACCGCACCAGCCCTGCTAATGAAATGTAATGCTGTGTTTACACGGAACAATAATTCGCCCGATCGTACGATTAACGATTTCGAAGTAACAAATTTTTTTTAGAACGTTTAGACGGAACGATATATCGTACGGAAAATAAGTTTTGCGATCGTTTTGCAATCGCTTAAGCCTATCTCGCACATAGGAAAAATCGGTGAAAGACTGTTTACACGGAACGATCTGCGAATTTTTTGCGAACATGTTGTAAGATAAAAATGAACGATTTCTCGCTCGTTTGATCGTTCGCTGCGTTTACACGTACGATTATCGTTGGAATTCGATCGTTATCGTGCAAATTCGCACGATAATCGTTCTGTGTAAACATAACAGTAAACATGAAAGCACCAGATAATTGGCAGGAAACCGCCGACCCCTAAACCACTCTTTTCTAACAAACGGAAGGAAGGAAGAATAAGAGGAGAAAGAAAGAAAAGAAGGGAAAGGGGGGGGGGGGGGTGGAAGGGGAGGGAAGAAGCGGGTGCAGTAGGTCCACAAAGCATTTATAATTCGGTCTTATCCTTATGTCAAGCAATACACCCTTGAGAGTATGATCTGTGTGTCGACTAAGGCCCTGTGGACTCAGATATATGTCTCAGTTTATACTACTTTTTTTTATTAATATACCAATACATAATGGGACTTAAAATGTATCTCCATTTTACTGCTACCTCATGTAATTCACAGTTTATGTTACATAATGCATCCTTGAAGATGTTTCAGGATAAGCTGCCCTGTGTGCACATGAGTAGCAGTATATCTGGCCATAATTAGACTTGTACATGGCAGATTTTTTGCCCTTTATGATGTCTTTTAGCTGTCTCTCTTTCTCCAGACACTCCTGCTCCTGCTTCAATAGACTTGTAGCTAAGTCAGGGTTCAAGTGGTAACCAGTAAACAAAATTTATTGCTAAGCAAATTTTGGGAGTGGATGACATGTTAGCAGGAAGGGGTGAGGGGAAAGATGCTTAACAGAATATCTTACAAAGGTTCTTATATTTGCCTGTACGATTGATCTATTCAGTTTGCTAAAACAGTGTCTATTCAAATGGTTTTAAAAAGGGAGGAGGCTTTCTGTAATGTTGAAAATATGTCTGAATACTATTACCTAAGGCTTGGGGATTTATTAAAAACAATGAAGAATTTAAGCAGCAATGAAACAGAACATCTCTGCTAAAGTAATTTTTTAGCTAATTTTACACATTTGGAAAGTCTGATTTATGCATCTGTAGTATAAGAATTAAACAAAAAAATTGGAACTATTATTGGAAATGTTATAGTCAAAATACGACCTTAATATTTGCACTAAGCACATACCAGATTAATTATTTTAACAAAGTATGAGTGCTCTTTATAAACAACTATTAACGTATTTTCCAGCGTATAAGACAACTGAGCGTATAAGACAACACTCAACCTTTCCAGTTAAAATATAGAGGCAGGGATGCAGCCGTTTTTGGGCTCCCCCACCATATGCGGCGACTGCAGATTCTCCAGTGCGGTTCCGAAGTTTTACAGCACCCGCCCTATAAAACACCACCTGGTCTTATAAGGTGCCACCCACGATTTTCCTGGGTTAAAAAGTAGTCTTATATGCAGGAAAATACAGTAGACAGCATGATTACAGACCTGAAAACTAGTATATAAATACTAAATATCCAAGTCTCAAAGGCTAGATTCTCTGCTTTTCAAACATTTTCCTGTTTTCGTATATGTTTAATTTTAACGTACAGAAAAACGTGATCAACCACATTTTTGTGTACTAAAAAATATACATATATACACATATATATATATATATATATATATATATATACACACACACACTCAGCGGCCACTTTATTAGGTACACCATGCTAATAACGGGTTGGACCCCCTTTTGCCTTCAGAACTGCCTCAATTCTTCATGGCATAGATACAACAAGGTGCTGGAAGCATTTCTCAGAGATTTTGGTCCATATTGACATGATGGCATCACACAGTTGCCGCAGATTTGTCGGCTGCACATCCATGATGCGAATCTCCCGTTCCACCACATCCCAAAGATGCTCTATTGGATTGAGATCTGGTGACTGTGGAGGCCATTTGAGTACAGTGACCTCATTGTCATGTTCAAGAAACCAGTCTGAGATGATTCTAGCTTCATGACATGGCACATTATCCTGCTGAAAGTAGCCATCAGATGTTGGGTACATTGTGGTTATAAAGGGATGGACATGGTCAGCAACAATACTCAGGTAGGCTGTGGCGTTGCAACAATGCTCAATTGGTACCAAGGGGCCCAAAAAGTGCCAAGAAAATATTCCCCACACCATGACACCACCACCACCAGCCTGAACCGTTGATACAAGGCAGGATGGATCCATGCTTCATGTTGTTGACGCCAAATTCTGACCCTACCATCCGAATGTCGCAGCAGAAATCGAGACTCATCAGACCAGGCAACGTTTTTCAAATCTTCTACTGTCCAATTTCGATGAGCTTGTGCAAATTGTAGCCTCAGTTTCCTGTTCTTAGCTGAAAGGAGCGGCACCCGGTGTGGTCTTCTGCTGCTGTAGCCCATCTGCCTCAAAGTTGGAGGTACTGTGCGTTCAGAGATGCTCTTCTGCCTACCTTGGTTGTAACGGTTGGCTATTTGAGTCACTGTTGCCTTTCTATCAGCTCGAACCAGTCTGCCCATTCTCCTCTGACCTCTGGCATCAACAAGGCATTTCCGCCCACAGAACTGCCGCTCACTGGATGTTTTTTCTTTTTCGGACCATTCTCTGTAAACCCTAGAGATGGTTGTGCGTGAAAATCCCAGTAGATCAGCAGTTTCTGAAATACTCAGACCAGCCCTTCTGGCACCAACAACCATGCCACGTTCAAAGGCACTCAAATCACCTTTCTTCCCCATACTGATGCTCGGTTTGAACTGCAGGAGATTGTCTTGACCATGTCTACATGCCTAAATGCACTGAGTTGCCGCCAACAACACTGAACAATTTTACTATAAAGTGGCCAACCCTTTTAAGATTTATTCTTCACATGGCTGATCTTCAACTACTGAGCAGACATTCAGACATATCTTTTAGACAAATCACACTACACAACTTAAAGAATTGAGTATCCACAGGGCCAAAAATGTTAGGGGTCTTACACTTGCGTGAACTATCCCAGATATTATCATCTAGGACCATAGCAAAAAGGCATCTCCAAATAAGTGATTTTGACTGTACAATATACACTGCAAAGACAAACTACATTAAATTACATTAAACGGCAATAAAATCCACTCTATTATTAAAGTAAAAAAGCTGAATATTAAAATTTCACAGATCATTTAGAAGAAAATTTCAAATTGAAATAAAAGTAATAAATGCTATCTGAGGGCAACCTATAATAGAGATGCTAAACTTAGGAAATTCATGCTTTTGCTTTTTTCACATGAATAAAGGAAATCATTCAGCAGTAATTCACGTTCCAAACTGCTGACACTGTTAGACAGCTGTTGGGTCAAGATGGCATGTGTTACCATTACATGGCATAAAGAGTGAAAGAGGCTTTTTTAGAAACCTGAATAGCTGCAAGCTGGAACGTCTCCTCTCTCCCCCTCTCTGCTTGATTGATACTTGGAAGCACAGTCTCAAGCAGGGTAAGTATTGTTCTGGAAGCAAAGACAGATTTATGAAAGGTACCATGGCCCTAATTTATTATAGTGCTTGAAAAAACACTATTATAATTCGTATTCTTCTTCCAGTTATTCTGCGATTAATACAGCCCGAACCGCTTTGCGCACAGACTCCATTCAAACTGTTGTTTTTTTTTTCAAATTCAAAAGGGTTTTATTGTGAATTTTATAAAAGTAATAAAAAGACAAAGAATCGGAAACAGAGAGTGTACCGATGTCATGAACAGTGTCCAGGTATATAGTCTCAACAGGTAGAAGAACAGAAGCGGTGTTGTCATTAAGGTTCCTGGAACTAAGAAGAAAACATCAACAACAACCTAAGTTACTAGCTAACATGTTATCTATGAAGCGCAATAATGCACGCCTAGGCAGTATGGATAAAGCCAGAGGGCTCAACACAATGGTAAGTAACATATGCGAACAGCAGACCTTAAGTCACTAATGGTCAGAAAGGGATTGAGTGTAGCATAATAAAAAGGAAAGTAGGAGAAAGAAAAGTAGGGAGAGAAGGGAAAGAAGGACGTTAGACAAACATAGACCCACCTCCAGCAGGTGAAGCAAAAGGGAGTCCGAGTGCTCTGGAGGATCCATGAGGCCATGAAAGGGGTCATGATGCATCATTAGTTCGCCTGAGAAGTGCCAGGGGGCGATGTAGGTCCTCACGTCAAGACCAAAGAGGTGACCGAACGGTATCTAGGGGAGGCTAGAAATTCCAGCCAGGGGAACCAACATTTAGAGCATTTAGTAAAAGCCTGTGGGGTGGATGCCAGCAACTGTTCCATATGGTAGGTATGAGAGACCTCCGTGAACCACTCCTCTAGGGACGGTGGGGTCTGGGGACCGCCAGTGTCGTGGGATTACTGTTTTGGCCGCCTGCAGTAGGTGACGTAGCAAGGATTTTTTTTATTTTTTGTTGGGGTATAGGGAACATGAATAGTAGGGCAGCCTCTGGAGTGCCGGGGACGCAGAATCCCGCTATTTCCAAAATAAGTTGGAGCACTAGCTGCCAAAACGGTTGCAATCTAGGGCAGGCCAACCAGATATGCGACATTGTACCTACAGCGGCACCGCATCTCTAGCATTCCTCCGTGACCCCTGGGTACCATCTATGGAGGGCCTCAGGGACCCTGTACCATCTGGTAAGGATTTTTTAACAAGTTTCCTGAGATCTCATGGCAATAACAGCCTTATGGGTTAAGAAAAAACGCTTCGCCCATTGTTCTTCAGTGAATTTCATTTTCAGCTCCTTTTCCCACTTATCGCAATGAGGAGGAAGAGACTGGGACCTGGAGGCCAATAATAATCCATAGATGGTGGAAATGGGGTGGGGAGGACAGGAAGGGGCCAAGCAGAGCTGTTCGAAATCAGTGAGAGAGCGGTGAAAATGTTTACCCCTATGAACAGAGGAATAGAAGTGGCGGAGTTAGAGATAGGCAAAAGGGGCCCGGGGGACAGGGTTGTGCACGGGCACAATGTCAGATAGTGGTTGGAGGGCGGTGGCAGACAGAGCTTGGTAGAAACGCAAGGGGGGGGGGGTTAGTGTAACCCAAAAAAAAAAAAGAAGTGGAGGCACCAGGCGGGAACTCTGGATGGTCCGTGACAGGGAGCAAAGGGCCTGCGCAATCAACCAAAAAATCCTCGGCACCTGCGTGATGGAGACTAGCTACCATGTCGGGTAGAGAATGACATGGAGGAAATGTCAGAGAGGGAGGGGGTCCAGGTCCAGGGTATAGTCGTGAGGGCTTTAGAGGACAGATCTCTAGAGATGCAGACCCATATTTTGCTGTGCTCGTTATGGAACATGTCCAGGACCCGGGCATGGACACAGGAGAGATAATATAGTCTGCAATTGGGTAGCCCAGCTCCCCCTAACAACTTGGGGTGGGTTAAGATCTCAAACTGCGTTTTTAAAGCCTTCACTGGTGAGAGGTGTGGTAAGTATTTTTTGTTTCGATTGGATTTTTCGTTTTTAGGAAATTTACGTTTTAAGACCACTAATTTCCCATAGGAAATAGGCCAGCAGAAACAGCCACACAGCAGAGCACTAACAGCCAATCACGGCACATATGCAAATAGCTGAAATGTAGCAGCCAATAGAAACTCACAGGTCTTGTCAGGCAATGCCTGACAACATTCACGCAGTCAAATGTCCACTACTGGCCAATAGAAGATGTAGAAGATGGAAGGTCTTTAACGATTTTGCTTTACTGACATAAATACAGATTTCCATATGACTGTCACGTTAACCAAGCAATTTTCTTTACCATTATAAGGGCAGCTTCACACACAACGGATCGCAGCGGTAATCTCACTGCGAGTTTTGCAGCAAGATCCGTTATGATCCAAGGTTCTGTTAGTTCCTATGTGAATATATACTTGCAGCAGATCTTTCAGATCCCGTACTTGCTCTTGCTTGCTTGCTGCACGGGCTCCTCTACCACTCAGTAGATTCCAGAGGGTTGTTGTTAACAGTGTATATTCCGAGCAGAGACTGGTAACAAGTGGTGTGCCACAAGGGTCTGTTCTGGGTCCTAATCTTTTTAATATGTTTGTAAGTGACATAGGAGAAGGTTTGGTAGGTAAAGTTTGTCTGTTTGCTGACGACACAAAAGTGTGAGATAGGGTTGATATTCCTGGAGGTGTCAGTAATATGGAGAATGATTTAGCTTTGTTAGATAAATGGTCAGAACAATGGAAACTGCAGTTCAATGTTTCCAAATGTAAAATAAGGCACTTAGGGAGGCGAAATCCTCTATCCAGGTATCATCTCAGCATTTTTGTGTTGGAAAAGAGTTCAGAAGAGAAGGATTTAGGAATAGTCTCACCAGTGCAACCAGGGGGTGGGGAAAGCAAATCATATGCTAGACTGTATAGCTAGAGGTATAACCAGTAGGAAGAGAGAGACAGTGATCCTGCTGTATAGAGCTCTAGTGGGACCACATCTGGAATACTGTGTCTAGTTCTCGAGACCTCACCTAAAAAAGGATATTGATAAAATAGAACGGGTCCAAAGACGGGCTACAAAAATGGTGGAGGGTGTGAGGCGTAAGACTTAAGGATTAAAATCTGTATTGTCTGGAGGAAATAAGGAAAAGGGAGGACATGATTGAAACCCTTAAGTAGGTTAAAGGACTAAATAAGTTTCTGGAGGGAAGTGTCTTTAGTAAAAAAAAAAAAAACCGAAGAACAAGAAAACACAGTGAGAGGTTAGTTGGGGGAAAGATCAGAAGCAACATGAGAAAATATTACTTTACTGAAAGAGAAGTAGACACTTGGAATAAACTTCCAGCAGGTGTGGTTGGTAAATCTACAATAACAGAATTTAAACATGTCTGGGATAAACATATCTGTCCTAAAATAATAAGAATGGAAATACTAAAAGGGCAGACTAGATAGACCCAGTGGTCTTTTTCTGCCGCAATCTTCTATGTTTCCAAATGCGAGGTCTTCATTTCGCTGAAGCTGCAATCTATAATGCTTTATGAAGGTATGCGGAGATGACCAAGTGGCTGCCTGGCAAATCTGATCAATCGAAGCACTTGCCCTTTCTGCCCAGGATGTGGACACAGCCCTGGTGGAGTGGGCTCTGATTTGTAGTTCTGTAAACTGTATGAATGTTCTATAGCATTCTTAATCCAACGTGCTAGAACACTTTTAGAGACCTTCTTCCCTTTATTTTTCCCCTAGAAATGTACAAAGAGAGACTGATCCTTCCTCTAGGTACTACATACTTCTATGTATTGAAGAACATCTAGGCTGTTGAATTTTAGTTTCATTTTTTGGAGAAGAACAAAAAGATGGTAAAATAATGTCTTGGGATTGATGGAAAGAGGACACTACTTTAGGGAAGAAATTAGGATCTGTTCTTAGAACAATTCTATCCTCTTGGATAGAACAATAAGGTTCTATAAGGGTAGCTTCACACGGGCGGGCTCGCAGCGAGATTCTCGCTGCGAGCCCGGCAGGTCCTGTCAGTTTCCATAAACTACATACTTGCTGCGGACCGCAGCGAGTATGTAATTGTACCGCGCTTAACCCCTTCTACTCCCGCCGGCTCCCCCGCTGTAAGCAGCATACATTACCTGTCCTTGCTGCTCGGGTCCGGCGTCCTGCTCTCCCGCCCGGCCAATCAGTGGCTGCGGCTGGGCAACACACTAATTGGCCGGACGGGAGAGCAGGACGCCGGACCCGAGCAGCAAGGACAGGTAATGTATGCTGCTTACAGCGGGGGAGCCGGCGGGAGTAGAAGGGGTTAAGCGCGGTACAATTACATACTCGCTGCGGTCCGCAGCAAGTATGTAGTTTATGGGAACTGCCAGGACCTGCCGGGCTCGCAGCGAGAATCTCGCTGCGAGCCCGCCCGTGTGAAGCTACCCTTAGGCCGAGAACACCTTCCAGAAAGGTGAATTCTATTAGTCACAGGCTTTCTGCTCCTCTGGATAGTCGAGACTATACCTTCAGAGAGTCCTTTACTGCAGAGCATCTACCTTTCAGGATCCAGGCTGAAGGGTGGAGACCTCCTCCATGACACTGGTAAATATTCTAGGAGCTGAGGAAATCCCAAAGGGAAGTGCTTTAAACTGGAAAATGTTCGACTTTACCGTCCATACAGAGTGCGAATCTCAGGAACCGTTGAGAATATGCATGAATGGGAATATGGTAATACGTATCTGTTAAATCGATGGATGCCATGCATTCTGCATAACATCTTGCCAAGCCTCCCAATCACTGGACAGACCCCTTGTTTCTTCTTTACCTGAGAAAGAAGCCATCTAAAAAGTGTCAGCAGTTTGGAATATGAATTGCAGCTGACAGATTACCAGACACCACTAGTGGCAGCTCATCTCCCCAAGAATAAAAGGATCAAGAAGTTGAGATCCTCAACCGACCAGATGAGGTCCACAGGGTAATAGAAGAACACTGAAAAGGGGTCAGCAACTCTTACCTTTTTAAGCTCGCTTTCTTCCAAACATAAAAGCTGTCTCAAAGTCAAATCATTTTCCTAAAAAAATCAATGTAGAGAATATTTAGTTTTAACATGAAATAAAAAACATGCCATGAAACAAACTTTCAATTTAGCAAGGTTACTCAGTGGTGCAGTGCTTTTTTTTAATCCTTACAACAGCATCATCTGAATTGAATACCCTCCCTCCCTTATTACGGTGGATTTCAGTAGGGTACTGAAGTTTTCTCCCACACACCAAAAGAATGAACAGGTCATTGGAAGCGAGATTCCCCCCCCCCCCCCCCGTGGAGATTACCGTCTCTATCATAGAGGACGGCAGTACCCCTGACTGCATCACTTTCTAATTTAACGTTACTAGATGAGGTAAAAGAAGCTTGGTGTGCTCTTTGAAAAACTCTTCCGGGAGGCCATCCCCCCTGGTGCTTTTACATTAACAAAATACTTTAAGGTCAATTCCATTGCCTCTACTGATAGGAGTTTGTTTAGTTCCTTTCTCTGGACTCACACTGTTAACTGGGTGGGGATAAGCATGTCTTATTCAGTTCTTATTAGGTATAATAGGCAAATTTAAACTCAGTCTTGACATACTGACATACTGCTCTTAAAATAACAAGCCTGTTAAAATGCTAAAAAGTTTTGGGGGGTGGGGGTGGAATAATAGGATACTGAACACAAGAACAAGTGAAAACAATCTGAGTTTAGTAGGGGGAAGATCAGAAGCAACATGAGGAAATATTAGTTTACTGAAAGAGTAGAAGTTACTCGGAACAAACTTCCAAGTACAGTGGTTGAATTTAAACCTGCCTGGGATAAACATACTGTATATCTATCATAAGAAAATAAGAAAAGAAATACTAAAAGGGCAGACTAGATGGAACAAATGTATGTGCACACTACGGAATACGGGCATAACTTTCAAGCAGAGTTTGCACGGCGTACTTTGCTTGAAGTTCTGCCTGCCCTATAGACTCGATGATAATCTCAAACAAAATCCGCTGTCCGCCCAAAAAAATTGACATGTCGTTAATGTCGCTTAAAAGTTCCACACGTATCCCGTAGTGTGCACATAACCTTAAAGAGGATTCCATCTATCCTCCTGCCCCAGACTCCAAATATGTTTCCCAGCAATCAATGCCATTGGTTTCTAGATGAAAACCTTTGCTCAACTGAAAATGGAGCATCAGCAGGCTATACTCATTGAGAACTGAGCAGCAGTGACAGCCAGTTGGCATATTGGCATTTTGGGTGCTGCACCTAGAAGACAAAAAAAGCTCCCAAATCAGTGACGCTATGGGTACATATGAACCCTGACATGTGGAGATTTAAGACAGGGTGTGGGGAGGTTCCTGCTGCAGCTAAGTGTCACTGATCTGGCACACAGGCAATTTCTTTATATCTTTTATTAACCTCTTAAGGACCCATGACGTACCGGCACGTCATGGATCACTGTCACTTAAGGACCCATGACGTACCGGTACGTCCGCCCTTTAAACGGGCGCCGCGGCCGGCCGGGTCCCGATCGGGGGAGATAGCCTGCTATAATACATAGCAGGCCATCTCTCCCTGTCGGCATGGAGGGTTGTTAACCCCCCCCCCATGCCGACGATCGCCGCTATTGGCTGATAAGCCCATAGCGGCGATCGGAACCTTTCCGGGCCATCGGTGGCCCGATGACCCGGAAAAAAATGGCGGTCGGTGCTGTCCGAGGACGGCACCGACCGCCATTACTGTAAAAAGTAATGGTGGTCACGGTACCACCGTCCCGATCGCCGTGAACGGCCGGCCAGCCGGCCGGCCGTTCACGGCGATCAAAGTCCCCACAAGTAATAAATACCTGCTCCGGACCCCTCAGCTAGGTAGCTGAGGGGTCCAGAGCAGGTATTTGTACATTACTCACCTGTCCCGGGGTCCTGATCGGCGTCTTCCGGGTTCCCGGCGTCCTCTTCATCTTGTCGGGACTTCGGCTTCTTCCGTGAGTCCCGATCGGCTTTTTCCGGCTCCAGCGTCGTCTTTTTTCGTATTTTTCCGGCTCCAGCGTCGTCTATTTTCGGATCTTGCGCTCTGCTGCCCCCTAGCGGCTGATAAGTGTAATACACGTACCAGCCACTACAGGGATGTTCAGAATGTAGTAAAAAAAATTTTTTTTTCCCAATTTTTTTTTTTTCTATTTTCCGCACCCTATCGCCGCTGAGTGTTGATCAGCATCGCACAAAAGTGCGCTGCTAATCAGCAACTCCTCCTTTTTGGCGTAGGGTGTTTTTTTTCTATATTCTACTGCCACGGTCTGCTGATAAGTGCCGAACATAAGTGCGGCATTTATCAGCAACACCATTTTTGGCGTAGGTTTTTTTTGTATACTTACTGTAAAAAACACGTAAAAAAAACACTACATTACACCACACTACATTGAATAAAGTTTTACACTACACCACTACATACCCTATATACCAATCCCCATATAAAGATGGCCCCCAGGGTGTTTTCGGTATCGGACGCATACGTTATTATTGCCTCAGACACCGAAACAGCCAGTGAGGATGAATGGGGGGTCCTTTGTTCCTCCATTCATCCTCATCCTCCTCATCATCCAGTGACGTGTCTGGGAGTAGAGTAGCGTACAATGCCCCCCAGACACGTCTTTTCTGCCAGTACCGTCCCAATAAGAGATCACGGTATGGTGTGAAATTATACAAACTCTGTGAGAGTACCTCAGGGTACACTTACAGATTTAGGGTACGTGCACACTGCGGAATGGCGAAGGATAACCCTTCGTGCATTCCGCAGCTGGCACCCGCCGGCGGACTGATGCAGGGGCGCGTCTCCGCCCGTGTCATAGACTCTATCCTATGCACGGGCGGATTCCATCATCCGTCATTCCATCAACACGTTGGACGCAGAGCGGAATCCGCCCGTGCATAGAATG
The DNA here is from genome assembly GCF_027789765.1 of Dendropsophus ebraccatus. Lineage (NCBI taxonomy): Eukaryota > Metazoa > Chordata > Amphibia > Anura > Hylidae > Dendropsophus > Dendropsophus ebraccatus. The sequence continues at coordinate 25,314 of NW_027210263.1, read as the reverse complement.
GAGTCTACGACACGGACGGAGACGTGCGCCTGCATCAGTCCGCCGGCGGGTGCCAACTGCGGAATGCACAAAGGGTTATCCTTCGCGATTCCGCAGTGTGCACGTACCCTTAGAGTGTATGAAGGAAGGGACACTCGAATCCAGCCCCCAGATGCCCACTCCCCCCCCCCATCCTCGGAGTTAGTGGGGACATCGTCCGGGAACTGATCTTCCCACTGCTGGATAAAGGTTACCACCTGTACGGGGATAACTTTTATACCAGCACCCCCTCTTCTGGTCCCTCGCTGCCTGAGCTACTGTAGCTTGCGGCACGATCCGAACATATCAGAAGTAGTAATAGAGCCCTAATATTTAGCAGTCATGGAGCGGACCCAGCGCTTCTGGATATGAAGGACCCCGTATCGCACCAGGACAACATTTTCCAGGTGACGTCCCCCACACTGGAGAAAGGGAGACCCCAGAAGAAGTGCAGAGTGTGGGGTAACAGGGGGATCAGGAAGGACAACATTTTCCAGTGTGACACCTGTCCTGATCCCCCCGGCCTCTGCATACTGGATCGCTCCAAGGCGCACCACACGTCATTGGGGTTCTACATTATCTAAATTCTGTCCCTTATTCCTATTTCAGGGGTCACGTTGATCCAGGGATTATTCTGATCGCCATTATGGAGTCGGGAAGGAATTTTTCCCCTGTGATGAGGCTACTGTCGTCTGCCTCACGAGGGGTTTTTGCCTTCCTCTGGATCAACACAGGTTGAATTTGATGGACACCTGTCATTTTCAACCTTATAAACTAATAATTGGCCTAATACCCCCAAATAAATTAGAATTGTCCCTTTTCCACAGCTAAGTAGGTATGGCCGCCATTCCCATTAGAGGATGCCATGATGCAATTACAAAGCCTCTGTGCGGCCAGGACAGTAGAAACCCCCCACAAGTGACCCCATTCTGGAAACTACACCCCATAAGGAATCTAACAAGTGGGGCAGCGGGTATATGGCCCCCTGGTGACGGCCACATTTGGGGACGTGAAAATGAAAAAAATGGTATTTTTTATTTTCACGGCACATGTTCTACGCATGTGCCCATCACTAGTGGGGTCCATATGCTCACTGCACCCCTTGTTAGATTCCTTATGGGGTGTAGTTTCCAGAATTGGGTCACTTGTGGGGGGTTTTCTACTGTTCTGGCAGCACAGGAGCTTTGTAATTGCGACATGGCCTCCATCCCCCATTCCAGCCTCTAAATGGCGCTCTGTCCTTTTGGTGACTTGCCCTGTGCCCATATGGCAAATTATGTCCACATGTGGGGTATTTTCGTACTCAGGGGAAACTACCCTACACGTTTTGTGTTCATTTTCTTTTTTAACCCCTTGTGGAAATGGAAAAAAATCAAGGCTAGACCAACATTTAGTGTAATTTTTTTAAAATTTTTACTCTAAATCATTGATCTTGTCTTGATTTTTTCATTTTCACAAGGGGTTAAAAGATAAAAAAAAAACACAATGTGTAGAGCAATTTCCCCTGAGTACGGAAATACCCCACATGTGGACATAAAGCGCCATGCGGGTGCAGGGTAAGCCTCCAAAGGTTTTTGAAGGCTGGATTTTGATGGAATGGATTTCGAGGGGCCATGTTGCATTCAAAAGGCCCCTGTGTTGCCAAGACAGTTAAACCCCCCACAAGTGACCCTATTATGGAAACTACACCCCTCAAGGAATGTAACAAGGGGTGTAGTCAGCATATGGACCCCACTGGTGACGGGCACAAATGTGGAACAATGTGGCGTGAAAATGAAATATTAAATTTTTTACACTATAATGTTGGTCTAGCCTTGAATTTATCATTTTCACAAGGGGTTAAAAGAGAAAAAAAAACACAAAATGTGTAGAGCAATTTCCCCTGAGTCCGTAAATACCCCACATGTGGACATAAAGCGCCATGTGGGCGCAGGGCAAGCCTCTGAAGGGAAGGAGCGCCATTTGGATTTTAGAGGTTGGATTTGGCTAGAATGGATGATGAACGCCATGTCGCATTTACAGAGCCCTTGTGCTGCCAAAACACTGTAAACCCCCCACAAGTGACTTCATTCTGGAAACTACACCCCTCAAGGAATCTAACAAGGGTGCAGTGAGGATATGGACCCCTGGATGACGGGCACATTTGTGCCATGAAAGTGAAAAAATGAAAATTTTCACTTTCACGTCACATTTTTCCACATTTGTGCCCGTCACCAGTGGGGTCCATATGCTCACTGCACCCCTTGTTAGATTCCTTGAGGGGTGTAGTTTCCAGAATGGGGTCACTTGTGGGGGGTTTCCAGTGTCTTGGCAGCACGAGGGCTCTGTAAATGCGACATGGCCCTTGAAATCCATTCCAGTGAAATCCAGCTTCCAAAAGCCAATTGGCGCTCCTTCCCTTTGGAGGCTCGTCCTGCGCCCGCTTGGCACTTTATGTCCACATGTGGGGTATTTCCGTACTCGGGAGAAACTGCGCTACATTTTTTGTGTTTTTTTTTTCCTCTTATCCCTTTGTGAAAATGAAAAATTGAAGGCTAGAACAACATTTTAGTGTAAAAAATACTTTAGTCTTTTTTCAAGCCATATTGTTTGGAAAATCTGTGAAGCACCTGTGGGGTCCAGATGCTCACCGCACCCCTAGTTACATTCCTTGAGGGGTGTAGTTTTCTGAATGGTGTCCCTTTAGTGGTGTTTTTTTAGGTTTTGGCACCCCAGAGCCTCTGCCAACCTGAAGTGGTACAGTCAAAAATGACCAAAAATAACGGAGCCATTGAAATTCACTAGGCGCTCCCTTATATCTGAGGCTTGTGGTTGCGTCAAATAGCGCAATAGGGCCACATATGGGGTATTTCTATAAACTGCAGAAACGGGGCAATCAATATTGGGGTGCATTTCTCTGGTAATAGGTTTATAATTATGAAAAATATTGGATTACAATAAAATCTCTGCACAGAAAATTAAAATTTTCAAATTTCTTACACACTTAGCTTTTATTTCTGTGACTCCCCTAAAGGGTTAAAAAACTTTCTGGATGTGCTTTTGCAGAGTTTAGGGGGTGCAGTTTCTGAAATGGGGTGCTTCGTGGGGCTTTCTAACACACAGTCCCCTCAAATACACTTTAAACCTGAACAGGTCCCTAAAAATATCTGATTTTGAAATTTTACAGAAATTTGGAAATTTGCTGCTAATGTTTTAAGCTTCCTATTGTCTAAAAAAAATGAAATATAGTTTAATAAATGCCGCCAACATAAAGTAGACATGTTGCTAATGCTATTTAATATATAATTTATGTGGTATAACCACTTTCTGTATAAGCAGAAAAGTTTTAAAGTTGGAAAAATGCATTTTTTCACAATTTTTCACGCTATTTTGGGTTTTTTCATAAAGATTCGTTATAAGTATCGACTCCAATTTACAAGAAATGTGAAGTACAATATGTCACGAGAAAACAATCTCAGAATCAGCCGGATAGGTAAAAGCATCCCGAAGTTATTAATGAATAAAGTGACACTGGTCAAATTCATAAAATTTGCTCCGGTCCTTAAGGCCATTTCAGGCCCGGTCCTTAAGGGGTTAAAGGAGAAGTGTAGCAAAAAATGTTATTAAAGTACTGTATTGCTCCCCAAAAGTTATACAAATCACCAATATACACTTATAATGGGAAATGCACATAAAGTACTTTTTTCCCTGCACTTACTACTACATCAAGGCTTCACTTCCTAGATAAAATGGTGATGTCACAACGCGACTCCCAGAGCTGTGTGGGCTGTGGCTGCTGGAAAGGATGATGGCAGGGGGATGCTCAGTGTCCCTCCAGTGCCCTGGGTCCCTCAATGTCCCTTCTGGGAGTCGGGTCATGACATCACCATTTTATCCAGGAAGTGAAGCCTTGATGCAGTAGTAAGTGCAGGGAAAAAAACATTTCCCGTAATATTGGGGGGCAATAGAATACTTTAAAAATAATTTTTGTAGGACTTTCGCCTTAAACAAAATAGAAACAAAAAGGGTGAAAGGACTGCAATATCTTTTGTTCATGTTCAATGTTAAAAATTTCTTTAAACAAACACAATCAACCAAATTTTACCTTAAATAATTCTGCCAGGTGTTCCAGCCCCAAGCCATGCAAAAAAACTTCTAAATCACTGGAGGTTGAGCAACTAAAACAATAAAAATACCATTGATACCACATTAACACTGAGATAAAAATAAAGAGAATGAATGAATAAAGAAAACAAAAGCAAACTGAGAATTTAGGGGCAGTGGAAAAAACATGTAAAATGTAATACCCTACCAAATAGGCCCTTTAGCAATCACACTTAGCTAGTGGTTATTGGCAAACACTGCTTTTAATTTTGAAGTAAAGGTCTTTTAGACAAAGATTTGTGGGCTGCAGGGGCCTCAAACGAGCACCATTCAGCTAGATTGGCGTTTGTTTGTAGTGCTTTTACATGGCACAACAAATCGAGTGGTCAGGCTGTATGAACGATTTTTGTATGCCCTTGAAACTGAAAGTACAGATATGTATATTCAGTTTCCAGATCAAAAAGTGGTGTATACCTACCATCTGCACTGCTTACAATCCAGCTCTCCAGTCCTCCGGCCACCAGCTGTATCTTCAGACCCCACCTCTTTCAGAATGATTGACAGTCAGGAGGCAGGGCCTGAAGATATATAGATATCTGCTGTCAGTTTCCCTTTATCATTATCGGCTAGCCTAACCTTGTTTGCAATAAAAGAAATGCAGCAGATGAGTATAAATTTTAAAACCGACTCAAAAGACAAGAGCAGCGGAGGATTGATCGCTGTCACTTTTACAAGGGCCAATTGTCAGCTGCAGGAGCGCTTCTAGCAATGTTCCTGACACAGTCCTTGTGAAAGGGCCCTTAATGTGACTGCCAACCAACTTCAAGGGTGTTTTCCATGATTGACAAAAAAGTACCAGTGCAATAGTAAATAAATGTAGTAAATAAATTTGCAACGTTTTGTTTCTTTACAAATCCCAACACATGCTGAAGTTAGTGCTTCACATGTAAATATTCTTCGTCCAGTAAGGACTTTCAAAAAAAAGTTTTTAAGCAATGTAAGATCTACTCAGAGCACACTTATAGGCAACAGGTAGATCTTAGAGTGCGTTTACACAGAAAGATTTATCTGACAGATTTTGGAAGCCAAAGCCAGGAATGGATTTGAAAGGAGGATAGATCCCAGTCTTTCCTTTATGACCTGATCCCTGTTTATAGTCTGTTCCTGGTTTTGGCTTCAAAGATCTGTCAGATAAATCTGTCTGTGTTAACACACCATTAGGCTACATTCACATGTTCAGTGTTCCGCACGGAACACGGACGTGGAATGCCTGTAACGCACTTCTCCTCCGCCCAGGCAGCATCTGTGATAAGATGCTGGGAGCGGGGAAACTGTGCAGATATGCGCTGCACTGTAATGACAGCTCCGCACGGCTGATTCATTACAGCGCAGTGCTGTCATTACAGCGTGGCGCATATCTGTACAGTTGCCCCATCTCAGCATGTTATCACAGATGCTGAACGGGCGGGGAAGTCCGTTACAGGCATTTTATGTCCATGTTCCATGAGGAACGCGGAACATGTGAATGCAGTCTTACTGCTGTAACCTAGCCGGGGAGACAGAGTTTGGCAGCAGTGAGATCCCCTCACTAGCTGGATCTCTTGATCGGTTAATTCCAACAATGTTAGTGTGACTTTACACAGAGAGATTTATCTGACAGTTCTTTGAAGCCAAAGCCAGGAACAGACTATACACGAGAACAGGTCATAAAGGGAACATTGATATTTGTCCTCTATTCAAATCCATTCCTGGCTTTGGTTTCCAAAATCTGTCAGATAAATCTCTCTGTGTAAAAGCACCATAATGTTGCGTTTACACAGAGATTTACCTGACAGATTTTTGAGGCCAAAGCCAGGAATGAATTTGAAAAGAGGAAAAATCTTATTCTTTCCTTTATGACCCGTTCCCTGTTTATAGTCTGCTCCTGGCTTTGGCTTTAAGGATCTGTCAGATAATTCTCTCTGTGTAAACACACCGTAAGCCTGAGACCACGCTGTCAGAATTAATGAGCCGCTGCAGAGTGGATTGCGTTGCTGACACGCTCTCTCCCCAGCTATATCTCCTGACCACAGTGAGTCTCAGCAGTGAAACCAATCAATACCTTTTTAAATGCCTTATACAATGACAATTTATTGATAATGACAGTGACTAACTTTATGCACGTCCTCAAAGTACTGACAGATATAAGATTGCACTAGCCAATGGCTTTGAAGATGTCAGAGCCTTCACTAGAGGTATGTCATGGTTTAGGACACATGCACACAGTGCGTGAGATCATTGTGTGTGTCCAGAAAGCGATAAGTTTTTTTTTTTTTGTTTTGCTCTTAATCTTGACAAAAAGGTCCAACAGTCAGGAAACACAGGAAACCCATTGGATAAAACTATATTCTAGGTAAACTACCAACAGAGGACATCAGCACACTGAGGTAAACTATATATTGGGGGCAACAACTACCTAATAGGGAGACTACTTTCTAAAGACCTATCTACCTAATGGGTTGGACCTACCCCCTCCTTCCCCTACTGTGTAAAATCCAGGCCTGCCATGCACAAATGTGCAGGCTACAACTGTCAGTGTAATACTGATAGTCATACTACACTGCAGTACAGAAGGATGTATGCCGTGTAGTAAAACAGCAAACACAACCTTTTATTAGTCACAAAAAGTGAAAAATAATAAAACAAATAAAATAAATAATTGATATCATAAATTTCGTAATGACCTATATTAAAAAAAAAGCAGAATTGCAGATTTTCATCACCTTGCCTACAAAAAAGTGGAACAAAAATGATCAAAAAGGTTGCATGTACCACACAAATAGTACTAATAAAAACCACAAGTCGCCCCACAAAAAGACCGCCCTCACACATCCTGATCAGAAGGCCTTCAGGAGGCTTCAAGAAATGTCGTCACGGTTTCCTGACAGTACTCAGTAATTACGTTCAGGAAACTATCAGGAGTATCGTCAGGATTTACTCATGTGCATCAGGAAAGAATCAATATTTCTTGAGCTCCCATCCGTTCAGGGAATCCTGATGAAATTAGAACAGGTGCTATAATATTCTGACACAATCCTGATGAAATTAGAACAGGTGCTATAATATTCTGACACAAATACACAAAAAAATGCAATAGTTTACCGCTAATGGCAAGACACAGACCCTATACAGATAAGAAAATCACTAAAAGCAGCCCCCAAACTGCTAAAAAAAACTGCAAAATATAATGAGGCTCTTGGCACATCATTTGCAAATAGTGTAAACAATCACACCAGGGATAAGGTGGCCTCATGTTCGGAATGGACCTACACTGTACTTTATCCTTATCCTATGCTCTGGGCATGCAGGATCCAACTAATACTGACAAAAATAATAACCCCCCTGGGTGGGATGGGTGGAGTGCACAGCAAAGTAAAGGGGGAGTGGCTGCCTCTACTTTAGGGGTTATTTGTTGCCAGTATTAGTTGGATGCTGCATGCCCAGAACAGAGACTTATGCTATGCCATGGAGAGCCTAAAGCATATTGTAGGGTCCTTCCGGGTATGTGGCCACCTTATTGTGGTGGGATGGTTTACACTATCTGAAAAATGGTAAGCCAAGAGCCTCATTTTTATGGAGATTTTTTTTTTTTTTAGCAGTTGCTTTTAGCGACTTTCATATCTGTATTGGGTCTGTGTCTTGGCATTAGCGGTAAGCTGTTGCATTCTTTGTGTTTTTGTGTGTCTGCAATTTTAGCGATAGCAACGTGCCCCTGCCTAGTGTAAACTGAAGTCCATGCAATATACAGTCGTCAGAAAAGCCATACATTGTGTGAACCCCAAGCCGGAACAAATAGTTAAATACAGTTATGTTGCCTCAAAATACGATGCAGTACAATATTTCAAGGAAAGAACGGCCATCGTCTCAATCGTCAATGGGCGTTCTTGTCTAAAAAAATACAGTGTGTGAACATAGCCTTATACTGCATAGTGAATTCCTTAAAAAAAAAATTATACAAAATACTTTTTTTTTTTTTTTCAAAACCCCAAAATCTGATCAAAATGTCATGTTTCCCAAAGTTGTGTGAATTAAAACTATAGCTCCTTCTGCAAAAACCAAGCCCTTATATAACCCAGTGAATCAAAACCTAAAAAAAAAAGGTTTGGGCTGTCAGATAATGAGGACACCAAAACAAGTGATTAAAATTTTACATATCTGGGGGATAGATGGCAAGAGCCTTGTGGGAATTAGGCCACTTTGACTATTAACCACAAAAATAGGGGTCCTGGGTACCCCTTTGGGAAAGAAGCTACAACATGTATACTGTACCACAGTTTCATTTGCATGCTTTATGCATGCATTAAATTTCCACCTAGCAAAACTCTTATTTCTTAGGAACTCCGATTTCAAAACCTAACGGTAGCAGTCTGAAAGGAACTGTGCGTGTATAACACGTCAAATTGTGCTTTAACAGACAAATTTGCAAGTAGGACATTCAGAGAGTAATACTGCCACCTAAAGGCCTAGAAGGGGAGTTTTTGAGGAAGATGCTCACATATGAATACTGTACTGTCAAGGATAATACATAATATTTCCTACTGCCTTTTTCTAAGACTTTTACTAAAAGTAGTTAGCAATGAGCATTTCTGAGTATTTTTTTCTTAGTTAAAACAAAGTTTATTTAACCCCTTAGTGCTGCAGCTAGTTTGGGCTATAATGATCAAGCTAAATTTTTAAAATGTGACCTGCAGACCTTTATGCAGTTATAGTGCTGTAAAGCATTAATGTTTGCTGGCGATTCTGAGATTATTTTTTTGTGACATATTGTACTTTTATATTGGGGGGAAATTTGGTCACTATCTTGTGTGTTTTTTTTGTTAAAAACTTCAAAATATCATGAAAAATTAGAAAAATGATTATTAATTTTTCCTGTTTTGTAAATATCAAATATACGCTATTCAGCATGCAGTAAAAATAACATAATTATTGTATTTTCTGGGTCACTATGGTTATGTTGATACCAAATTTGCATAGGTTTTTTTAATTATTTCCACTTTGGTACAATAGAAAATATCTTCCTGAAAAAAGGATAAAAACTGTTGCCACATTGCAAGATCCATAGCGTTCTTATCTTTCGTGTTTCAGAGCTGGCTTTTCTGAAGCGGATTGATAAAATACAGCAATTCTGGCACAGTTTTTTTTCTATTTTTCTTTTACAGCATGAGTTTTATAGATTGGGTTGTTATGGACGTGGCGATACCAAACATATATAGGTTTTATGTTTTTTAGGTGGTTTCATGTAATGTTTTATTATGTATAGGGAATATAATTCATTTTATAAGGGGGGCTGGGGGGATTTTTCTGTGTGTGTTTTAGTGCAAACTTTTTTTTTTCACATTTACACTAGTGTACATTACTGTACACTAGTGTACACTAAGCAGTGATCTTTTGATCACTGTAACATTACACTGCACTACTACTGTAGTGCAGTGTATTGCCTATGTCAGCAACAAGCTGTGTAGATGGCTGTGTAGAGACTTTACCCTAGCAATTCCGGGGGCCTTCAAAAGGCCCCCCAGGATTGCCATGATGACGATCAGAGGCCCAGACCTTATTAATGGGTGTGCTGCACATTTGTGCTGGTCTTTTTTCTCCTTTGCTTAACTAAGGGGTTAAAGGACAACTCTGGGGGGGGTTCGGGCAATTTAAACACAGTACAAAATTAACTTTGTATTGTGTTTTAATTACCCTTCTGCTGATGAAGATGCCAACCTGAGCTTTGGGGACCTGCGATTGGCAGGAAATTTAAACAGAGATGGACCCGGAAGTGAGGGTAAGTGCAGAAAAAGTGTCTTTTTTTTTTTTTTTTTTTTTTTTTGGGGGGGGGGGGGGGGGGGGTAATATAGGTTTACATATCTGCCTGAAACCAATACTTTGATTTTGGCATAGCTCGTTCAGAGACTACAGCTGAGCTGTGACTGGCTTCTATGGGAAAATCACACCAGTGCTGAGTTACAGATTGATAAATTTGGGTCAGTGTGTCAAAATGTTTGTCAAATTGTAAAGCATAAGTAAGCAAAAATCACAAATAATGCTATAAATTTAAATGGGCGTTCGAAATACAGTATTTGATCAACATTATTGTACTGTTTATTATTATTAATATTAATAATAATAATAATAATATTTATTTGTATAGCGCCAACAGATTCCGCAGTGCTTAAAAGCTATTTTATAAATGATCCAACTACAACAAACCATGGACATTTCTATGACCTTTTGTACTCACAAAAAAATAAAAGCTAAATTAGTCTCATACTAACAAGTATTTTACTCAAGAATTATTAGAAGAACATGAGATCACTTGCCTATAGTTCACTGAAGTCTCAGGTTGTTCTCTCAGATATCTATACATTGCCTCCTCCTTACTCATGTTGGTTTTTCCATTATTTAGGTTTCCAGAAAATGTCAGGATGCTAAAAATCTTTAAAAGGAAAAACTGATTATTCAGATGGAACATCAAAAAAAACTATGCAATAGATCATAAAAGTAACATGTTACATGTCCAAGTGTCACAGAGTCTTGGCCTAGGGTTTACTGTGCATTGTAACCACGCCCTCCTGTAGCTCGATAGACATGATGGGCTTGGCTTATGTCCCCAAACCCAGCTAAAATCCTGAGCATGGGACATAACATCAAACTGCAGCACAGACAGCTATTGAAGCTTCAGCCTTACTGGTAACACTCACAGCACTATGGTGTTACCAGTGAGGCCACTGTTTAGATGGCTAAAGGGGTATTCCAGCTATAAAAACAAATAAAATGTACAAAAACCCGTAAAGGTGCACTCACTGATCGCCCACCAATTGTTAGACACTTTTTCCACGAGTCTCCGCTGCTCCTAGCCCCAGATTTAAACTTTTAAGATTTCAGCCTTACATGATGACAACACCAGGGCTGTGGAGTCAGAGTTAGTTTTGGGGGAAAGATGTACAGACTCCAGCTTTCAAATTTTTTTTCAAAATTTAATAAATTTTCCACATGAATTTATTTTATAGTCTATCATTCTAAGACCCTTATTTATTAAAACCAAAAAAACACTTTCTCACATTCATTTCATTAGAAAGGGTGAAGCATATATCAGTAATAAAGCACTGGCCCTATTAGATAAGGGGTGGGGGGGGGGTGTCAGGAAAGAGTTGGTGGTCACTACTTGGCAGTTTGTTTCTAAGTTGAAAGAATCCATTGTGTGTGTGGGGGGGGGGGGGGGGGAGAGATCTGTGTGTGTGTTTGAGCAGGAGATGGGGAGAAGTTGAAGGGGTATTCTGGGCAACAGTGAAAAATCTTGAGGGCATGGGGTTGTGGGATCAAAATTTAAAAGCCCTATTTCCCTCTCCCTGTGCCCTTGTAGTGCAGCATCATGGCTCATGGTCCCACGTTCCTGTGATGTCCTATCAGTGAGTGAGGCGGGACACAGCTGCAGGCATTGAGAGGCTGAGCTGGTAGTTCCTGTGTGGCAGCGATAATTCAGGAGCACTGCCGCTGACAGAGAGTTGATAAATCTGGCCTTTGTCTGACCCCTAAATCACTTGTATCTGGCATTGTTAGTGGTGAATATTTAGTTAGTAGTGTGTTGTTCAGGACGTGGTAGCCGGAGACTAGCTGCATCCACTGCACACAAGAAAAGAACTTGCTTTATGTCTTTGCCTTACTCACTCAGAAGTCGCCGCAGGATCATGTAGGGTATGTCGCAGTAGAAACTGCTGAGCCAGATCTACTTTACACCAGTTTGATAAATAATTCCCCAGGTGTGCGATTGGCCATTTACGAAAGAGCCGAAGTCAGGAGTCAGTCCCTGATAAAATTCAGGAGTTGAAGTCGTGGCTTACCAACTCCACAGCCCTGCGGGAAATACATGTGTGGAGTAAGTAAGCCACGACTCAAACTTCTGAATTTTATCAGGGACCCACTCCCGACTCCGGCTCTTTCATAAATGGTCAATCCGATACCAGGGGAATTATTTATCACCTCAGAGTCAACTGCCTGATATCCACAAACCACTGGCTCATTCTGCTTCTGCTTTGGCAAGGTGATCACGGATAGGTGCGAGTCAGTCACAGAAGTGTTACAGCTTGGCTGGCTCACAGAAGAGAAGGAGAGGACGTTTCCTCAGAAGCGAGGGGAAGGACAGAAGAGTGGAGACAAAGTGGACCAGGCAGTAAGGATTTTCAGCAGCTTTAGGGTGAGAGTCAGGGTGTAGTGCAGACAAACAGACAAATTCATGAAATAGAAACCTATTACTAACAGGTTAGATTGTGGGTGGGGATTGAATAAGAATAAAGAGAATCTGTCCGCACTCGGACACTAACCTGAGGAGTTGTGGCTAAGAGTTCGTGCCACGCTCTGGCAAGCTTCTCCACGGCTTCCTCCTCCCTCTTCTATCTGAATAATCACTAATGTCAAGGGCTGCGCACATCCTGCATCCTTAATCGGAGCAATCAATGTAGCCGGGAAGAGCGGCGCAAGGGTATTGCCTTCAGTCGTTCAGTGCACATGTGCCGCTTTTCCTGGCTATGGGTTCAGGATGCAAGACACACGTGTCCCTTCACATCAACGTCGCATGCACAACTTTTTTACATGCCATCGGGGCTTGAAGGATAAAAAGGAGGCGGAATCAGGGAGACATGCCAGAACGCAGCACAAATGTTGAACCAAAGCTCCTCTTATTGTTCTTTTCTGTAAGAAAGTAAAGATTGGACTGAAGCACAAAAGGTATTATGTCTACTAGGGCACTATCATTAGTATCACACTGTCAGCACCTTGGGATGTGTCTGATTTCCTTCAACTCTTTCCTTACTGTAGTACCCCTTTAAGTCATTGAGCGCAGCTTGTACATCAAGCAGCAGGAGAGAGGTGACACAAAGCACCCTAGGCCATGCCTTTCTGTCACTTGGAAAGCCCTATTTAACAGCTTTCTTCAATTATGTGATCAGTGTATGTAATCTAATGATTGATGATATAAGTGCACTACAGGGACTTTTTTTTCTCACCACTAGGACTTAAACTTAATCTGAGACTTCCTGTGTCTATGGTGGTAAGGGGAGTAGTGATGTCACGATACCAGAATTTTGAGTTCGATACCGATACCAACTTTTTTTTTTCAATGCTCGATACCAAGTTGATACTTAAAAAATTATATTTAAGGAAAAAAAACAAAAAAAAAAACATAAGAATAGAAATGACCCCCCCCCTCCCCCAGGTTCAGGTCAGTACGAACCAATTTATGTTCCCTAATTTTATTACTTTAAAAATAAAGTCCCCATTATTTAAAATAAATAAAAACTTGCCCAACTCCGACTCACTTTTTTTTCTCTCTCCGCCTGTCTGGCTGGGGGGTGAGGGGCATTTTTGCGCTGTGATCTGTAGTTTTATTTAGTACCATCTTTTTATGGGGTACTGAATTGGGTGGTTTCTGCACTTGCTCGGTTTACCGTGCGTGATCAGGAAAGTGACAGGTAGTATGGACAATAACACTTCAGCTGCCAGGGATGGGGATTGTAGTCATGTAACACACAACTGCTATCAGGTGGGAGGATGGGGGTTGTAGTCATGTAACACACAACTGCTATCGGGGAGGATGGGGGTTGTAGTCATGTAACACTTTAACAATCAGAGGGTGATGGGGGTTGTAGCCATATAACAGACACCAGCCAGCAGGGGGGGTGATGGGGGTTGTAGCCATATAACACACCAGCCAGCAGGGAGATGATAGGGGTTGTAGCCATATAGCCCCGGCCTCCCGCCTCCTCACACTCCTGCCGCCCCCACCACCTCATAGTCCGGTGCAGATGTAGTGGCTGCATCTCCTGCCGACCCCTGCTCCAGCCTTCTCCTCTCCCGGACACCGCTCTCCCTCTCCAGCCCGTGACCCTGCTCTGCCCGCAGTCATTAGCAGCGGGGGTCTGCTACACACAGTAGCCGACCCCCGCTGTATATGGAGCGGGCTCAGGAGGGGGGTAATGCCGCTGTCAGTGTGACAGCGGCATCTATATAGTTACATAGCCGGCACTAGCAATAGCTATGTGCCGGCTATTTGAATTTGGCGCCGACGGGGGAAGAGGGTGCGCGCTGAGGAGGTGACAGGTGGGAGCAGGGGGCGGCACACAGAGAACACGGCCGGCGCTCATATAGCTGCCGGCCGTGTTCTCTGCGCTATACTTTATGTTAAACTGTGCAGTTTAACATAAAGTTTCGATACCAGGAATCCTGGTATCGAACTGTTTTTCGGCCCGGAATATCGATAGTAGTATCGATATTTCGGTGCATCGTGCAACACTAAAGGGGAGACTGCTGTAAAGTGATCTGTGCAGGATTACAGCAGCCTGTGACAGTAGATAGCACCAGTATAACACACTAACAGCTCCCTGTTGAATGACCTCTTCAAATGAACACGTCAGTAATGTTTCACATTCATCTCAAGGGGACAGTCTCTCAATTATCATCTACGTCCATGAGGCTTGCTGTAAAGCATGTCACTAAATGCTGTTAAAAACAGTGAAGGCAAAATGGCAGCCCCCATACCAATGTACAAAAAAAAAAATAAAAAAAAAAAATTGTCCATTATTTTTTTTTTGTGTGTTAATTTCAGTTTTTCCTTTTAAAGGTGATAGATTTACCTACACAATTTCACTTTGCTAATGAACTGATGGCACTGATATTCAGTAAATCATAATAAAAGTGTACATGCAATACCTTCTGTAACTAGAGTCTTAAAAGGGAAACTCACAACACAGAATTACTTGCAAAACCACTGCCAGGGCACACATAAATAAACATGTTACCTTTGTTTTAGCCATCCCTTTCTTCATTCTTACAAAAAGTGTTTTTTAATGTTTTCAGTATCACAGACACTGTGTCTGTGACACAGATGATGCCCACCCTGCGGTGCTGAGCCCACTGCCTCCTCACAGTGTGCATAACAAGTAGGACTCCTCATAGGCTTGCTAAAAATCACGCACAGGCGCTGATTCCTCTTTGAGCAGCAACAAAAGAGGTAAAGGAGTGCACTCACCCTGTTAATCACCCTGAATCTTTTATTCATTCTGTTTAAAAAACCATCAACATGGTGAGCAGATGGCGGAGACGCCAACACCTCCGGATCACAAAGCTGTTTTGCGTCTTTCACCATTTTGAACGATCAGCAATAGTATGCAAGTGCTCTGTGTAACAAGAGCAGCGGCAGCAGATCACTGCTGACTCCAATAGGCTGCCCAAATGATCCAAGGATCATTCGGGCAGCCTCTCTCACTGCTTCCCAATTGCTGTCTGTGTGTGTAATAGCACAGTGCAGTGAGTGGGGAATGAGGGGTTGGCACTTACTTCTGTAAAAATCTAAAAGGTGTAATAAGGCCTTTATAGACAGTGAGCATGGGAACTAAACTTGACAGATTTCAACACAACTCAGTTGTGTGAAAGTAGGTATAGGCCATATTCACTTCAAGTTTCAGGAAGGTTTAATATGTTTTTGATTAATACAAGCAACAAACAGATACGGTGGTGTACCTGCATTGCTTTCATGCTTGAAAGCACATATCTTTGTGAAAACAGGCCAAATTTTGTTTACTGCACTATACTTGGGAGCATCTTTGATAAGTTACCCCCAACACATCTTGCAACAGACTCCCACAAATTGATGTGAATGAGACTTCACTCCTAACTGGTTTAAAACAAGAAGTTAAAACAGTTAGAAACTTGCATTACAATAACTGTGTAATTACTCAAATTTGTGCGTACAAGAAAGAAGTATTTTACAAGTCAAACAGGAATTAAAGTTGATGACATACCTCTAAATGGTTATTTTGTCTAGCTATATCAGCTGCTGTACTTCCAGTTTTTGTTGATAACTTTAGGTCGGCTCCCAGCTCCAGCATCTTTAAAACTGTGTTCTTATGTCCACTATAGGCAGCCCATGTCAACCCCTGGGTGGGAAAAGATAGGAGATAAATATTAATTACTGAACATCTGAAACAGGATATGTGCCTTATAAAAGCAAACTTAGGGTGCGTTCACACGTACAGATCCTGCAGCAGATTTGATGGCGCAGATTGAGTTGCAGATTCAAAGCAAATCAAATCATCATCAAATCAGCTGCAGATCCTGTACGTGTGATTGCACCCTTAGGCTGGGTTCACACTACGTATATTTGAGGCTGTATGTTTGAGGCTGTATAGCAACCAAAACAAGGAGTGGATTGAAAACACAGAAAGGATCTGTTCACATAATGTTGTAATTGAGTGGATGGACGTCATTTAATGGCAAATATGTGCTGTTATTGTAAAACAACGGCTGTTATATTGAAATAATGGAAGTTATTTACCGTTATATGGCGGCCATCCACTCAATTTTAACATTGTGTGGACAGATCCTTTCTGTGTTTTCAATCCACTTCTGGCTTTGGTTGCTATGAGGACCTGACATGAGGACCAAATACAGCCTCAAATATACATAGTGTGAACCCAGCCTATAGAGGTATTTTGCTTTGGACAAATCTTAATGACCAGCTACATTTATCACACATTGTACTTTATGTTAAGCAATTTTGGTTGACATATTGAACCTTTGTCCAAACTTTTTCCAAATTTAAAATTCTTTGCCTGTTAGAAAGATAGTCAAGCCACAAATTAGTTCTTATTTAAAGGATAAGTCCAGGCAAAGCTAGTTTTTTTAACAAATGCTGGGGAGGGGGGAGGATAAAAGAAATAACGTGCTCTTACCTCCCCAGCTCCAGCACTGGTGGCCATGTGTCATGACCAGATTCCCGGCTCAGAGCAGAAAATGCCTGAGGACCAGAGCAGCGATATGCGGCCACAAGCACTGGAGCAGGGGAGGTAAGAGCACATTATTTCTTTTATCTTCCCGCCTCCGAAACACTTGTTAAAAAAATTGCTTTACCTGGACTTTTCCTTTAACATTTATAATACGTCCCTATTGCGCATGGGGTGCTGAGGATGAAAGGAGGGGGGGGGACTGAGGGTAATTAAAGGGGTTGTGCATTCTTAATGGCGAGGAAAGGGTAAGACACACCCAGACTGCTTTGGCAGAGGTTTATCCATCCAACGCCGAACTCCTATATTCACCGACATCATCTGTCAGTGGAGACTCGGGATTCCCCCATACACTTATAATGAAAGTGGTAGGTTCAGCCTTCAATGTTTAACTTCATTCTGTGCATGCAATTAGTGATACCATATTTATTTTCAATATTTTGATACTTTATTATTTCGATCACATGCAGGATACCATTTCAAAACCCTTGCAGGCTTGTAATTCGCTTCCAAAACGAGCAGTGTATGGAACTGCTAAAAAAGCTTCATAGATTTGCATTGTAATACACTTACAAAGGCTATGCGGCTACCGACCGTTTTATACACCGCTCGCTTTCAGAGTGGACTATGAAACTACCAAGGTTTGCCGTCATCCTGGCATCTAAATGATAGGTACCCTTTAAGGGTGCCTTCACACGTACCGGATCCGCAGCGGATTTCAGCTGCGAGTTTGCAGCAAAATCCGCTGCGGATTCAGGTATAATGAAGACCTAAGGGGTCACATATACCCCCAGCGGTTCATTCCGCTGCAGATATGTGACCTTCCCCCTTTAACCCCCGGCCGCCCACAGCCCCGACTCAAAGCATACATTACCTGCTTGGCGCCGCGGCTGTGTGAGGCTCCCAGCTCTCCTCGCTCCTCATCAGACAATCAGTGCATGGCACCACTGATTGGCTAATGAGGAGCGAGGGGAGGCGGGAGCTTCACACAGCCGCTGCACCAAGCAGGTAATGTATGCTTCGGGCCGGAGCTGCGGGCGTTAAAGAGAACCTGTAACCCCCCCTGTGCCGGGGCAGAGCCCGGCTGACTCCCCGATGCAGACCCATATACTTACTGCTTCCACAAAGTCCCGGAGCCCGTCCTGCTGCAGAGATATCCCTGCCCAAAGCCGCGCGCTCCCCAGAGATGAGTCCGACGTCCATAGAGAATGACTGGAGCCATCATTCTCTATGGGCGTCAAACTCATCTCTCATATTCGGACGGTGATATCTCTGCGGCGGGACGGGCTCCGGGACTTTGTGGAAGCAGTAAGTATATTTCTCTGCACCAGCGAGGGGGGGGTGTGTGTGTGACAGGTTCCCTTGAAAGGGGCCGGGTCGCATGTCTGTATCTTTCCCCAGGCCCCGCCCCTTCCCCCATCGCTCTTATTCACTGCTCATTATCAGGAAATCTCAACTCTTTTACATCAGTCGAGCCCTGTGTAACCTATGGAGAGGGGAGAAGGGAGATTAGTCGTCAGCAGAGAGCAGAGAACAAAGGATTATACAGCGGGACCTGTGTGAAAGCTGGTATTCAGAGGTCAGCAAGGTCAGTGCTGACTTCAGAGGAGATAGCCTGTGATGTAGCTGAAAATTAACTCTTTGTTGTCCTGTTTTGGTGCCTCATCTCCCTCCACCTTTCCCCTCTCCATAGAGAACAATGAAGACAGGGGGGGGGAGCTTCAAACTGCTTTTTCATGATAAAAATGCGTTTTTCAGCTAATAAACCAAATTACAAAGTTTCTTAAAATCGCAAAAGCGAAAACTGTCTCGTTCCTTAAGGGGTTAAAGTAACTTTGTACTTTCCTCACAATACCCCTTACCATTATATCCCACTATCAGTTGAGTTGCAGCAATTGGATGCACAGATGGGAAAGAAAGATTTCTTGAGCATCCAGGGTTGCGGCATTTAAAATGTTACTTTAATTAAAGTTAAAAGGAGAGCCCCATGCAAGGGACAAAATACAGATGGGCATGGGAGAGCAGGAAAATAATAAACCATCCTCGTGCCTCATAGCACCGCTCCAGGGTCCCGTTCCCAGCCGCCGGTGACCTGCAGCTCTGCTAGCTGCAACGTCACGTAGCAGAGTGATTGCCCACCTAGCCATAGTATAAGGCTACGTTCACACAGAGCAAAAGGGGCGGATTACGCGAGGAAATATTTCCACCTGAAATCAACTGACACTGAATTCCGAGCAGAATGTAGCAGAATCTCTGCAGAATTCCGCATGCATTCAGCACTGAAATTCAGCGAGTATAGAGGGAGATGCCAACAACAATTTTGCAGACTTTGGAAACTAGACTATATGGTACCTGAATTTTCTAGAACAGATCACCTCAGAGCTGGCAGAGGAAAAGGAGCAGAGCTGAGCAGAAATGGCAAATCACCACCGCTTTGCAATTGATGGAGATGCACTAATTTCAGATGTATGTATGTATGTATGTTTTTTTGGGAAACTTTTGCTGTGGTCATATGCTGTGTGCATGCCGACATTGTCATTTCTTTCTTGTGGGCCCTGGTATCACCTCCTTTGGGTTGTCTTGGGATTTCCCCACCCTTTTTTCCCCCATTTCCGCGCTGATTCAGCGTGTAATTTCCGCTTGTATTCCACGCTGAAACAGAAAATCAGAGCCCCATTGATTTGTATAGGCTTCCGCTAGCGGAAGAATGAACATGTTCATTCTTCTGGCGGAGAGCGGATTAGCCGCGGAACGTTCAGCGAGGAAATTCCACCGTGTGAACTGCAGAGCAGAATTTCCATTCAACACAATGGAAATTAGCTCTGCACCTATTTTAACGGCTGATTCAGTGCAGAAATTCAGCTGCTTTTGCTCTGTGTGAACGAGCCCTAATGCAAAACTTCGAGGAGTTTTGCAAAAATACTATCACATGCCAATGGGAAAACGGATCTTCACTCTACCTTTTTACCTCAAAACTGGTTAATGGCGTATAAATGGTCTATAAAATCGCTCATGAGCAAATCCCAACAAGAGAGTCTGTCAGTAGGATTATGCTGTCCTAAGGGTAGTGACAGAGAAGCTGAACAGAATGATGTATCACTTACATTGTCCTGTGCAACTGATTCGGACATATCTTCCTGAATAACATGGACAATAAGTAGTCCTCTCTATTATGTGCAGGAGCCCAGAAGTCCTCATTCATGAGAAGCAGAAAACTCCGCCCACCAGCTTGCTGATTGGCAGTTATCTATTCATGCTGTGTATAAAAAAAATAATTGGAACAATGACTAACATGGTGACACAGGATAGTGCGGAAGAATAAATATCATACAAATATATTCAATTTTTGTTCAAAGAGAGGTTTTAATACCAGATGGGACTAACCTATCTTCCTTACATACTTACCTTATGTTAACCTCTTTTTCTCCTAACTAATCTTGACTATAGACCTATGACAGTATCCCAATGTAGGGGTTATCTTCCGTCTGGAAATGAGACACCTTACCCACCAGTTTCCTTCTATGATAGGCAGGGCATAATTGGGTATCCTCCTGACAGCACCTTAGCCTTAAGCCTTTGTATCAAAACTTTTTGAACAAAAATTTAATGTATTTGTAAGATATTTATTCTACTGCACTCAAACTTATGTCTTCACTATCCTATGTCCACCATGTTAGTCATTCTTCCAATTCGGTTTCTGCTTATGTAGCCAGATTCTTGGGGACCATTTAGACACCTTTCAATTGTCTGTGGACCTCAATCACTCAATCAAAACTAAATGCTGTGTATAGGCAGTCAACTGTCAATTAGCAACTGGAGGGCGGAGGGAGGGTTGTCGCAAGAATTCTATTCTCCTGCATATTAGGAGAACAACTGAACAGATTATATAGATAATATAACAATATAAATCTGTTCAGGCATTCTCTCAATAGTTTATGCTGCCCTCATTTAAGGCAGCATAAACCTAGTGACAGATTCCCATTAAAAACAAGATTACTTTGGTATTTTATACACCACTGAGACTTTGTAAGATATATCCATCTCATATTCCCCTTTGTTGTCGGAATTGTGGTGGAACAGGTAGCCTGCTTCATATCCTTTGGGAGTGTCTTCTGATCACTAGTTATTGGTCCCAAATCACCCACTTATTGGAAGAATTATTAGGTATTAAGATTTCTTTATCTCTGCTTTAGCCCTTCTCTATCAAGATTTAGAAACTGTCCCAGCACAACTTAGGCCAATACTCTGTAAGGTCCTTACAATAGCTAGGTTACTCATTGAGAAACAATGGAAACAGCTGGAGCCATCCACATTCTCTAGTTTTGTCTATGTTGGCCAATATCTCTGTTATGGAAAAATATGTTTCATACAGCAGGGGTACCACTAAGACCTTTGTTCTTATTATATAGATGCAACCTTGTGATACGTTTCTATTGTACTTTGTCATCACCATATCAACACTTTGATGCTGTTTGAAATTCTTTATTTATATTATTTGGTATAAAATCTGTAAAAATACAAGTAAAATGTGTTACCACAAACCAAACATGGACCTAGAACATGCCCACCAAGTTCCTTGTAGAGGGACCAAGGGGTCAGGGTTCAACTGGGTCGCACTAGTCCTAAAGGTCGATTAACCATATGCATTCATGCTTTACACCCTTCTTGCAGGCTGTAACTTGAGCATAAACCACCACCTAAAGCCTTCATCACAGAACCTGTTCGCTGACCAACACACACACGAAGCACAACACTTTGCTGTGTCGGGGTGCAATGGCTGCTGTCAGACACAAAACTTAGCTGTCATTAACCTGTTTGTAACGTTAGAGGGGAGACAGGGAACCCCAAAGTGTTCAACTTGCAGGCAAGACATTAAGAGTAAGCCACCCATACAAAATACGGTCGCACACTGACACAACAATCTTTATGGAACTAACTAGGTTTGTTTAGGGGTACAAAAAACAACAACTTGTAGGTTTAATGCATAAAAATGTATAGTACTAACAAAAGATGGTTACAAAGGACATACAGAAATGGCAAACAATTATGAAGTCAAACAGAGAAATAAAGAAAGTTCTGATCTTTAGCAATAGAGCTGCATGGCATATGTCCGTCCTCCCCAGGGGATTGATTATTGAAAATGGTGTGCAAACCAATTTGATTGGATCCTCAGCTTTGTGACAAATAGATGTTAACCCCTTCAAGACAAAGCCTATTTGCACCTAAAAGACCAGGCTCATTTTTCAAAATCTGACCTGTCTCATTTTATGCTCTTATAGCTCAGTGATGCTTTAACGTATGCTAGCGATTCTGAGATTGTTTTTTCGTCACATATGGCACTTCATATTAGTGGCAAAATTTGGTCACTACTTTGTGTGTTTTTTGTGAAAAACATCAAAATATCATGAAAAATTGAAAAAATTTGCATTTTATTAACTTTGAAATTCTCTGCTTCTAAAAAAAGAAAGTCGTATCACATAAATTAGTTACTAAGTCACATTACCAATATGTCCTCTTTATTCTGGCTTCATTTCATAAACATATTTTACTTTTTTAGGGTGTTATGGGTCTTAGAAATTTATCAGCAAATTACAACATTTTCGTGAAAGTTTCCAAAACTGATTTTTTTAGGGAACAGTTCTTTTTTTAAGTTGATTTAGGAGGTTTGTATACTGGAAACCCTCATAAGTGACCCCATTTTGGAAACTACACACCTTAAAGAATTAATCTAGGGGTATAATGAGCATTTTAACCCTACAGGGGCTGGAGGAAAGTATTCACCATTAGGCCATAAAAAAAATAAAAAATTAAAATTTTCAAATAATATATACGTTTAGATTAAAGTTTCTCATTTTCAAAAGGAACATGAGAGAAAAAGCACCCCAAAATTTGTAACTCAGGTTCTCTTGAGTACTACCGTACCCCATATGTGGGCGTAAAGCACTGTATGGGCACACAGCGGGGCTCAGAAGGAAGGGAGCGCCAATTAGCTTTTCCATTGCAGATTTTGCTGAAGTTTCCAGGTGCATTTGCAGAGCCCCTGTAGTGTCAGCAGAGAGAAAAACCCCCATAAGTCACCCCATTTTGGAAAGTACACCCCTCAAAGAATTCATCTTGGGGTAGGATGAGCATTTTGACCCCACAGGTGTTAGAGGAAAGTATTCAAAATTAGACAGTAAAAATGAAAAACTCAAATTTTTCCAATAATATGTTCGTTTAGTTTGAAATTTCTCAATTTCACGAGGAACAAGAGAAAAAAAAGTACCCCAAAATTTGTTACGCAGGTTCTCCTGAGTAAAAAGGTACCTCATATGTCGGTATAAACCACTGTATGGGCACACAGCAGGGCTCAGAAGGAAAGGAGCGCCAATTAGCTTTTTCAATGCAGATTTTGCTGAAGAAGTTTCCGAGCGCCAGGTGCGTTTGCAGTGCCCCTGTAGTGCCAGCGGAGTAAAATCTCGCCATAAGTCACCCCATTTTGGAAAGTGCACCCTCAAAGAATTCATCTTGGTGTGTGGTGACCATTTTTACCCCACAGGTATTAGAGGAAAGTATTCAAAAGTAGACAGTAAAAATGAAAAACTCGAACCTTTCCAATAATATGTTCCTTTAGTTTGAAATTTCTCAATTTCACAAGGAACAGGAGAGAAAATTCACCCCAAAATCTGTAACGCAGGTTCTCCTGAGTAGAACAGTACCACATATGTGGGTATAAACCACTGTATGGGCACACAGTCGGGCTCAGAAGGGAAGGAACGCCAATTAGCATTTTCCAAGCAGATTTTCCTGAAGAAGGTTCTGAGCACCAGGTGCGTTTGCAGAGCCCTGTAATGTCTACAGAATAGAACCCCCCCAAAAGTCACCTCATTTCGGAAAGTACACCCCTCAAAGAATTCATCTTGGGTAGGATGAGCATTTTGGCCCCACAGGTATTAGAGGAAAGTATTCAAAATTGTATGAAAAACTTGAATTTTTCCAATAATATGTTGGTTTAGTTTGAAACTTCTAAATTTCACAAGGAACAGGAGAAAAAAAATGTACCCCAAAATCTGTAACGCAGGTTCTCCTGAGTACAACGGTACCCCATATGTGGGCATAAACCTCTGTATGGGCACACAGCAGGGCTCAGAAGGGAAGGAGTGCCAATTGCTGGAGCAAAACCGCAGCTAGTAATAGTTATTAGAATAGCGCAGTTACTAAAATAAAATAAAAAAAAATAGATTACAGGTAATGTTGGGGGCAATCTGGGTTCCGGCAATCTGGGGTGGTTCCAGGCAATCTGGGCAATCTGGGGTGGTTCCAGGCAACCTGCTATGGTTACGGATAAACTGAAGTGCTAATAGGTAATCTGAGGTGGGTTCCTGTAATCTAGCGTGGTTACGGGCAACCTGGAGGGGGTCACTGGCGACGTGGGGTGGTCAGAGGCGACGTGGGGTGGTCAGAGGCGACGTGGGGTGGTTGCGTACAATCTGGGGGTTACATGTAATCTGGCATGATTATGGGCAACCTGGGGTGCTTATGCGCAACCTGCGGTGGTTACGGGCAACCTGGAGGGGTTACAGACAATCTAGAATTGTTATGGATAGACTGAAGTGCTTATAGCTAATCTAGGGTGGGTACATGTAATTTGGGTTGGTTACAGGCAATCTGGGGTGATTACGGACAATCTGGAGGGGGTCACTGGCAACGTGCGGTGGTTACGGGCAACGTGCGGTGGTTACGGGCAATCTGACGTGATTACGGACAACCTGGGTGGTTACGGGCAACGTGCGGTGGTTACGGGTAATCTGGGGGGGTTAGTGGTAATTTGGGAGTAAACTGCAATTATTACTATAATAAAAAGTGTGTGTTTATTTTTTTGTATGTTTGTCACTTTTTGTACTTTATACATTCATTTTCACTGTATTACTATGATTACTGTGATATTTTCTATCACAGTAATCATAGTTTAGTGACAGAGACCAAATTTTCTGAGCTGGCTGGTTGTGGAGCGCATGCGCACTTCATAATCAGCCAGGACGCCGAAGAGGAAGGAGCTCCAGGACCAGGTAATGTATAAGGGTGGGGGGGGGGGGGTGACTGGGGGACGGGGGTGACAGGGGGGGTGGGGGTAACTTGGGGGCACATCACTTTTTATCCCCCGTCACCAATCATTCATGGTGACAGGGGATAAAAAGTTCCTGGAGCAAATGGTACAAGCGATCAACGGTATATAGTATATACCGCTGATCGCTTGTACCGGGACCCCACAGGGGGGTCCCCGATCACTGCCCCATGCTCTCCGCTACCTCCGGTGGCGGAGAGCATGGGGCTTCATTCATTTTTTACTTAAGATCACTGTGAACAGACATTAGTCTGTTCACAGTGATGGCGGCGGCCATCTTGGATCTGATGGCCGCCGCGGGGAGGG